>NW_027590451.1:0-37500 GCF_964213995.1 Mustelus asterias
CCAGTTTGCAACATTGATTTAAATTAGCATGGCCTTTGGCTGCCACCTTCCCCTCCCCACCCCACCTCCCCCCCCTACACCCCACTCCCACACCTCCCAACCTCCCAACCTCCCCCCCACTCCCCCCCCCACTCCCCCCCCCACTCCCCCCCCACTCCCCCCCCCACTCCCCCCCCCACTCCCCCCCCCACTCCCCCCCCACTCCCCCCCCCACTCCCCCCCCCACTCCCCCCCCCACTCCGCCCCCCACTCCCCCCCCCCACTCCCCCCCCCAATCCCCCCCCACTCCCCCCCCCACTCCCCCCCCCACTCCCCCCCCCACTCCCCCCCCCACTCCCCCCCCACTCCCCCCGCCACTCCCCCCCGCCACTCCCCCCCGCCACTCCCCCCCGCCACTCCCCCCCCCACACTCCCCCCCCCCACCCCCCCACTCCCCCCCCCACCCCCCCACTCCCCCCCCACCCCCCCCACTCCCCCCACCCCCCACTCCCCCCCCCACCCCCCCCCACTCCCCCCCCCACCCCCCCCACTCCCCCCCCCACTCCCCCCCCACTCCCCCCCCACTCCCCCCACTCCCCCCCCCACTTCCCCCCCATCCCCCCCCACACTCCCCCCCACCCCCCCACTCCCCCCCCACTCCCCCCCCACTCCCCCCGCCACTCCCCCCCCACAGTCCCCCCCCCCACCCCCCCACTCCCCCCCACTCCCCCCCACCCCCCACTCCCCCCCCACCCCCACTCCCCCCCCCACCCCCCACTCCCCCCCCCACCCCCCCCACTCCCCCCCACCCCCCTCACTCACCCCCCCCACTCCCACCCCCACCCCCCCACTCACCCCCCCACTCCCCCCCCCACTCCCCCCCCCCACTCCCCCCCCCACTCCCCCCCACTCCCCCCCCCCACTCCCCCCCCACTCCCCACCCCACTCCCCCCCCCCCACTCCCCCCCCCCACTCCCCCCCCCCCCGCCCCCCCCACTCCCCCCCCCACTCCCCCCCCCACTCCCCTCTCCCCCCCACTCACTCCCCCCCACTCACTCCCCCCCACTCACTTCCCCCCCACTCACTTCCCCCCACTCACTTCCCCCCACTCACTTCCCCCCACTCACTTCCCCCCACTCACTTCCCCCCACTCACTCCCCCCCACTCACTCCCCCCCCACTCACTCCCCCCCCACTCACTCCCCCCCACTCACTCCCCCCCACTCACTCCCCCCCACTCACTCCCCCCCCACTCACTCCCCCCCCCACTCACTCCCCCCCACTCACTCCCCCCCCACTCACTCCCCCCCCACTCACTCCCCCCCCACTCACTCCCCCCCCACTCACTCCCCCCCCACTCACTCCCCCCCACTCACTCCCCCCCACTCACTCCCCCCCACTCACTCCCCCCCACTCACTCCCCCCCACTCACTCCCCCCCACTCACTCCCCCCCACTCACTCCCCCCCACTCACTCCCCCCCACTCACTCCCCCCCACTCACTCCCCCCCACTCACTCCCCCCCCACTCACCCCCCCCACTCCCTCCCCCCCCACTCACTCCCCCCCACTCACTCCCCCCCACTCACTCCCCCCCACTCACTCCCCCCCACTCACTCCCCCCCACTCACTCCCCCCCACTCACTCCCCCCCACTCACTCCCCCCCACTCACTCCCCCCCACTCACTCCCCCCCACTCACTCCCCCCCACTCACTCCCCCCCACTCACTCCCCCCCACTCACTCCCCCCCACTCACTCCCCCCCACTCACTCCCCCCCACTCACTCCCCCCCACTCACTCCCCCCCACTCACTCCCCCCCACTCACTCCCCCCCACTCACTCCCCCCCACTCACTCCCCCCCACTCACTCCCCCCCACTCACTCCCCCCCACTCACTCCCCCCCACTCACTCCCCCCCACTCACTCCCCCCCCACTCACTCCCCCCCCACTCACTCCCCCCCCACTCACTCCCCCCCACTCACTCCCCCCCCCACTCACTCCCCCCCCACTCACTCCCCCCCCACCTCACTCCCCCCACCTCACTCCCCCCACCTCACTCCCCCCACCTCACATTGCCTGGTATGGAAGGGCTTAGTTATGAGGAGAGATTGGGTAAACTGGGGTTGTTCTCACTGGAAAGACGGAGGATGAGGAGTGACCTAATAGAGGTGTATAAAATTATGAAAGGCATAGATACACTTATTCCTTTCTAAATGCGCATACATCCTATCTCTAAGAATCCTCTCCAACAACTTCCCGACCACAGACGTCAAGCTCACCGGCCTATAATTACCCGGGTTATCCTTCCTACCCTTCTTAAATAACGGGACCACATTAGCTATCCTCCAATCCTCTGGGACCTCACCTGTGTCCAGTGACGAGACAAAGATTTGCGTCAGAGGCCCAGCGATTTCATCTCTCGTCTCCCTGAGCAGCCTTGGATAGATTCCATCAGGCCCTGGGGATTTGTCAGTCTTTATATTCCCTAAAAAACCTAACACTTCCTCCCTTGTAATGGAGATTTTCTCTAACGGGTCAACACTCCCCTCCGAGATACTCCCAGTCAACACATCCCTCTCCTTTGTGAATACCGACGCAAAGTATTCATTTAGGATCTCCCCTACTTCTTTGGGCTCTAAGCATAATTCCCCACTTTTGTCCCTGAGAGGTCCGATGATATGGGGGAACGTCTTCAGATTCTAAGTAGGAGCACGTAGCTCCTATTTTCCCTTTTATTCATTCATGGGGTGTGGGCATCACTGGTTAGGCCAGCATTTATTGCCCATCCTTAATTGCCTTTGCAAAGGTCGCGGTGAGCTCTTTCTTGAACTGCTCTAGCCCTGGAGGTGTAGGTACACCACAGTGCTGTTAGGGAGGGAGGTGTAGGTACACCACAGTGCTGTTAGGGAGGGAGGTGTAGGTACACCACAGTGCTGTTAGAGAGGGAGGTGTAGGTACACCACAGTGCTGTTAGGGAGGGAGGTGTAGGTACACCACAGTGCTGTTAGGGAGGGAGGTGTAGGTACACCACAGTGCTGTTAGGGAGGGAGGTGTAGGTACACCACAGTGCTGTTAGGGAGGGAGGTGTAGGTACACCACAGTGCTGTTAGAGAGGGAGGTGTAGGTACACCACAGTGCTGTTAGAGAGGGAGGTGTAGGTACACCACAGTGCTGTTAGAGAGGGAGGTGTAGGTACACCACAGTGCTGTTAGGGAGGGGGTTCCAAGATTTTGACTTCGCAACAGTGAAGGAACGGTGATATATTTCCAAGTTAGAATGGTGGATAGCTTGGAAGGGAACTTGTAGATGTGGTATTCCCATGTGTCTGCTGCCCTTGTCCTTCTAGATGGCAGAGAACCTGGGTTTAGAAGGTGCTGTCGAATGAGCCTTGGTGAGTTGCTGCACTGCACCCTGTAGATGGCACACACAGCTGCCACTGTGCATCAGTAGTGGAGAGAGTGAATGTTGAAGGTGGTGGATGGGGTGCCAACCAGTGGACTGTTTTTCCTGGATAGTATTGACTGTGTAGCATTGCATGTCTCAGTTCATCTGTTGCTGAAACCCTCATCCATATCTTTGTCCCATGTAGATTTGATTAACCAGCACCCTCCTGGCCAAGCTCCCACCCTGCACCCTCTGGGAACCTCAGCTCATTTTAAATCCCTGCCTGCTCTTAATCCACGTCAAGTACCAATCACCCACCACCCCCTGAGCTCACTGACCTACATTGGCTCCTGGTTTGGCAACTTTTTTCCTTGTTTTCAAATCGCTCTGTGACCTTCCCTCTCCCAAACTCTATCACCTACAACTTTGCAATGTCCACCCTCCTCCAATCCGAGCCTGTTGTGTATTCCTGATCTTAATTGCTCCACTATTGATGGATGTGGCTTCAGCTACCAAGATCCTAAGCTCTGGAATTCCCTCTGAAAACTCTTCACCTCTCTCTCCTCCTCTAAGCTCCCTGTCAGTATCTCCTTTATGTGTCTTGGTGTTTATTTATGTCTAACCACGCTCCTGTGAAGCTCCTTTCAATGTCTTTCCATGTTATGGATGGTTTTAATATTGAGCTTGTTGAGTGCTCTTGCATCTGTCTTTCTCGATGGCCATTGGATTTCACAAGCTCATTTTGATTTGATTTGATTTATTATTGTCACATGTATTAACAAACAGTGAAAATTATTATTTCTTACACGCTATACAAAGCATACCGTTCATAGAGAAGGAAACGAGAGAGTACAGAATGTAGTGTTACAGTCATAGCTAGGGTGTAGAGAAAGATCAACTTAATGTAAGGTAGGTCCATTCAAAGGTCTGACAGCAGCAGGGAAGAAGCTGTTCTTGAGTCAGTTGGTATGTGCCTTCAGACTTTTGTATCTTTATCCCGACGGAAGAAGGTGAAAAAGAGAACATCCGGGATGCGTGGGGTCCTTAATTATTCTGGCTGCTTTGCCGAGGCAGCGGGAAGTGTAGACAGAGTCAATGGATGGGAGACTGGTTTGCGTGATGGATTGGGCTACATTCACGACCTTTTGTAGTTCCTTGAGTCTTGGGCAGAGCAGGAGCCATACCAAGCTGTGATACAACCAGAAAGAATGTTTTCTATGGTGTATCTGTGAAAGATGGTGAGAGTTGTAGCTGACGTGCCAAATTTCCTTAGTCTTCTGAGAAAGTAGAGGCATTGATGGACTTTCTTAACTATAGTGTCGGCATGGGGGGGACCAGGACAGGTTGGTGGTGATCTGGACACCTAAAAACCTGAAGCTCTCGACCCTTTCTACTTCGTCCCCGTTAATGTAGACAGGGGCATGTTCTCCTTTACGCTTCCTGAAGTCAATGACAATCTCTTTCATTTTGTTGACATTAAGCCCTCACTCTGATCTAAAGTGTTGGGCCAGGCAATTTCAAGCTGAAAGGCTGTTGTTGGCTTTGTCCAGTAATCTGACTGAAGGCAGTGCCACCCTGGCTGGGATCTGCCTGTGTTGTGTTGGGCTGAGGCAGCAACAGTTTCTGCACTAGACTCATCCCCTGTGCAATGCTGCAATCGACACTTGTCTCCTGGGAGGGAAGAATCAGCCCTGAATCAAACCCATTGCTTTCTCGGCAAGGACACGATTGGGCTCCAGGGTGACGTCCCTATTGCTAAGTATCAACTGTCTGGGCTCACGCAGGGGCCACACAAAATATTAAATTACATCAGCCTCTGCTTTGACCCCATCTGGAGTAAATGTGTTCAGTTCTGGGCCCCGCAATTCAGGAAGGATATTTTGACCTTGGAAGGGGACACGGCACAGATTTACGAGAATGATCCCCTGGGCTAGAAGGGTTACATTTTGAGGACAGTTTGATGAAGTAGTTTTGTATTTCCAAATACCAGCTCCTAAGCAGATGCCTTGTGTTATGCAGTTATGCCATTTCAGACAACTCGTACCGTTCAATGAGGTCAGAGCGAAAAGACCAGTGCATCCTGATCTCCGGTGAGAGTGGTGCTGGGAAAACAGAAGCCTCCAAGAAGATCCTTCAGTATTACGCAGTGACCTGTCCAGCCAGCGTGAGAGTGGAGACAGTGCGAGACCGGCTGCTCCAGTCTAACCCGGTGCTGGAGGTAAGCAGTTTCCTCTGGATAATGATGGGATATTGTTAACCGGTGGACACTTCATGTGATGGACAAACCTCCACGTGGAGCACCTGATTTCTGTGGGGAAATTCTGAACCTTGATTCACCTGGCACAAGAGGGAG
Source organism: Mustelus asterias (assembly GCF_964213995.1). Lineage (NCBI taxonomy): Eukaryota > Metazoa > Chordata > Chondrichthyes > Carcharhiniformes > Triakidae > Mustelus > Mustelus asterias. Next base: position 5,716 of record NW_027590451.1, read on the forward strand.
CTTTTATTATTGAGTCTGTCATGGACAGTTCCAAACAGACTCTAATGCTCTAACTATGTTAGGAGCTGTGGGTTTTAAACAAAGAGAAAGTTTGTCCAGGTAGATTCAGACTAACAACAACAGATTTATTCTAGAAGCTTTTTTCATAGAATTAATAGAAACCCTACAGTACAGAAAGAGGCCATTTGGCCCATCGAGTCTGCACCGACCACAATCCCACCCAGGCCCTACCCCCATATCCCTACACATTTACCCGCTAATCCCTCTAACCTACGCATCTCGGGACACTAAGGGGCAATTTAGCATGGCCAATCAACCTAACCCGCACATCTTTGGACTGTGGGAGGAAACCGGAGCACCCGGAGGAAACCCACGCAGACACGAGGAGAATGTGCAAACTCCACACAGACAGTGACCCGAGCCGGGAATCGAACCCAGGTCCCTGGAGCTGTGAAGCAGCAGTGCTAACCACTGTGCTACCGTGCCGCCCCTGTGTCTTTTTCCTGTAGAGTACAAACTGAAACTAAAAGCAGAGGCCTCTGAAACACTTGAATGACATCTCCATCAAATCATGTGACCTGCTCTTGAAGCAATCATGCAACTACTTAAATATATAGCACCGAGAAACAATGCCCAGTGAAGAGATCTGATATGGGGAATGGGGTGAACTCGCCTTTCATTGGAGCAGGGAGGAGGAGAAAGATGAAAGCTTATCCACCTGAAATGTTAATTCTGCTTTCCTCTGCATAGTGCTGCAGACTGCCGAGTGTTTCCAGCGTTTTCTGTCTTTATTTCACATTTTCATCATTTGCAGTATTTTAGTCATTTATCATAGCAAAATACCGCAGATGTGGGAATCTGAAACAAAAACAGAAAATGCTGGAAAATCTCAGCAGATCTGACAGCATTTGTGGGGAGAGAATAGAGCCAACGTTTCCAGTCTAGATGACCCTTTGTCAGAGCTGCTGAGATTTTCCAGCATTTTCTGTTTTTATTTTACTTTTTTTAAATGTTTGGAAGTAGTTCTGAATGCAGAGATTGGAGTGGTGAGAATTCTGACCCTCCCTCCTCGGCTCCACCCCTAGTGCTGGTTTGCACACACACTTGGTTGGGAGTTTGCTGTAAAAGAAATGTTCTTGATCCAGAGTGAGGAACTGTTGTTCACAGGCCTGAGACCAACCTTGACCCAGCAATCCTTGTTTTGTGTTTTCAGGCATTTGGAAATGCTAAGACGCTACGTAATGATAATTCCAGTCGCTTTGGCAAGTACATGGACATCCAGTTTGATTTCAGGGTAAGAATGGGGAAATATTCAGTGCTAACATTGCTGGAGTCTGAGTTGTGTAAGCACTGTGTGTGCGTGAAGTTCATCAGACTTCGGGGAAGCTCTTTTGGAATTTCTAGATATTCTGATTACTTTCTCCTTTGCCGTTTGATTGGACATATCATCTTCAGTTTTTGCTGTTTTCGCCTGTTAGACTTGCTAACGGCTGGGGTTCACACACTCCCTCTTCCTCCCATTGGTTCTGTTTAGGTGGTTTGCTGGACTGCTGGTAACTGGCTGTGTTTTGTGTTTACAGGGGGCACCGGTGGGAGGTCACATCCTCAACTACCTGCTGGAGAAATCTCGGGTAGTTCATCAGAATCATGGCGAGAGGAACTTTCACATCTTTTACCAAGTGATAGAAGGTGGTGAAGAGGAACTACTGAGGAGGCTGGGGCTGGAACGCAATCCTCAGAGCTACCAATATCTCATCAAAGTAAGGAGAGTGTGGAGAGTCTGAGTGCGGGTTGGGGAAACAGACACTTGAGTTAGCCAAAAAGTGAGAAGCATCTTCCCAGCAATATATGTCCTGTACACAACAAACAGGATAAATCCAACCTGGCCAATTACCGGCCCAATCAGTCTACTCTCGATCATCAGTAAAGTGATGGAAGGGGTCATCAACAGTGCTATCAAGCAGCACCTGCTCAGCAATAACCTGCTCAGTGACACACAGTTTGGGTTCTGCCAGGGTCACTCAGCTCCTGACCTCATTACAGCCTTGGTTCAAACATGGACGAAAGAGCTAAATTCCAGAGGTGAGAGTGACAGCACTTGGCATCAAGGCAGCATTCGACTGAGTGTGGCATCAAGGAGTCCTAGCAAAACTGGAATCAATGGGATTTGGGGGAAACTCTTCACTGGTTGGAGTCATCCCCGGCACAAAGGAAGATGGTTGTGGTGGTTGGAGGTCAATCATCTCAGCTCCAGGACATCACTGCAGGAGTCCCTCAGGGTCAGTGTCCTCGACCCAACCATCCTCAGCTGCTTCACCAATCACCTTCCCTCCATCATAAGGTCAGAAGTGGGGATGTTCGCTGATGATTGCACAATGTTCAGCACCATTCGCAATTCCTCAGATACTGAAGCAGTCCGTGTCCAAATGCAGCAAGATCTGGATAATATCCAGGCTTGGGCTGACATGTGGCAAGTAACGTTCGTGCCACACAGGTGCCAGGCAATGACCATCTTCAACAATAGAGGATCTAACCATTGCCCCATGGCAATCATTGAATTCCCCACTATCAACATCCTGGGGGTTACCCATTGACCAGAAACTGAACTAGACTAGCCTTATAAATACTGAAGCTGAAAGAGCAGGTGAAAGGCTAGGAATTGTATGGCGAGTAACTCACCTCCTGACCTCTCGAGGCCTGTCCGCCATCTACAAGGCACAAGTCAGGAGTGTGATGGAATCCTCTCCACTTGCCTGGATGGGTGCAGCTCAAACAATACTCAAGAAGCTTAGCACCATCCAGAGCAAAGCAGCCCACTTCTTTGCTACTACATCCACAAACATTCAATCTCTCCTTCACCAAGTCACAGTGGCAGCAGTGTGTACCATCTAAAAGATGCACTGCATGAACTCACCAAGGTTTCTTAGGCAGCACCTTCCAAAGCCACGACTGCTACCATCTAGATGCTACCATCTAGAAGGGGAAGGAAAGCAGATACACGGGAACACCATCAACTGGAAGTTCCCCTCAAAGTCACTCACTATCCTGACTTGGAAATATATCACTGTTCCTTCACTGTCACTGGGTCAAAATCCTAGGCACTCCCTTCCTAACAGCACTGTAGGTGTACCTACACCTCAGAGACTCCAGTGGCTCAAGAAGGTAGCTCAGCATCACCTTCTGAAGGGCAATTAAGAATCGGCAATAAAATCTGGACTAACCAGTGATGCCCACATCCTGTAAAAGAATTAAAAACACTTGGGCTGAGGAGAGAGTACAGGCAGGTCCTTGTGCTGTGTTGACCTCAGCTATTGCTGAGCTAGTGAGGGGTGGCACAGTGGTTAGCACTGCTGCCTCACAGCGCCAGGGATCAGGGTTCGATTCCTGGCTTGGGTCACTGTGCGAAGTTTGTACATTCTCCCCGTGACTGCGTGGGTTTCCTCCGGGTGCTCCGGTTTCCTCCCACAGTGCAAAGATGTGCGGGTTAGGTGGATTGGCCATGCTAAATTGCCCCTTAGTGCCAGAGGGATTAGCAGGGTAAATATGTGGGGTTACAGGGATAGGTGGGATTGTTGTCGGTGCAGGTTTGATGGGCCGAATGGCCTCCTTCTGCACTGTAGGGATTCTATGGAATTCTCTATGAATCTGCCAGGACCTGATCTCTCTCCAGTGCCCCTGGCTGCTGGAAAATGCATCAATAATAGGAGAGGACGATGCCTCACACAGTGCAATATCCTGTCTGCGCTCTCTTGCTAGGTTTAATCCCTCAGTCAGTGTCACGGAAGATGGTGTATTGGCAGATGTCTGATCTCAGGAAAGACAGCACCTGCAGAGAGGGAGAGACGGAAAATTGGGAAATAATAAGTGGAGATTGGAAGTGAACTTCCATCTTTCTTCATCAGTAAATCTTATTCTGAAATTTTGGCAGACATGCTCCCCAAAATCAGTTCCAGCTCTGCGTCCACCAGCATCTGCTGTCACTCAGTCAGTCAGTCTGTGGAAGGGACACTGTGTGTGACAATAATTCCTTTACTGAAAAAAATGCTTGTTCTGTCTTTCAGGGTCATTGTGCGAAAGTGAGCTCCATCAACGATAAGAATGATTGGAGAACTGTGCACAAAGCGCTGTCTGTCATTGATTTCAGTGATGCTGACATAGAGGTAGGTCCTGGCCTCTGCTGGGGTGTGTCAGTGATTTCCGATACTGTGTTTAGGTTTGGGGTCTGATTGTCCTGGGTTTGAATCCTGGCAGGAATGTGCCAGGCTTCACGGGTGGCTTGAGGCAGAAGCTAGAATTGGGACGTGATGTTGGTCCTGGATCATAAATCCAGAGAATTACACAGGATCTGTGGCACAGAAACAGGACATTTGGCCTAACCAGCACATACTGGAGTTAATGCTCTTGGTGAACCTTTTCCCATCGAAATCTACCATTCTATAGCTCTGTTCCCTCGTGTGTTTATTCAGCTTCCCCTTAAATTATTCTAAGCTCTTCATTTCAACCATTCGCTGTCGTAGCGAGTTCCACATTCTCACCACTCTTTGAGTAAAGATGTTTTTTTTCTGAATTCCTTGTTGGATTTCTATCCAAATTGATCCTATATTTAGTTACACTCCTCCCTCCCCACAAGTGGGAGCTGCTGCTTATAAGTCATGCCAGAAAATCTGCTGTCCCAGTATATCGCACTCAGCTGTCTTACACCATCCTCATAAATTCACTGGAGCTTATCTACAGCCGCTTTGTGACATCCGTCATCTAATTCTGCCTCGGCCGACCCCTCTTTCTGCCTCGGCCGACCCCTCTTTCTGCTGCCTCCACCTTCCCCCATAGGAGAGATCTCTGGAATTTCAGCTCTGACCATGACTGAAATACGGACATTTTCTTTTCTGGATGTCACTTTTAAGTGACTCTTTGTTCTTGTTATTTCAAACACCTCTCTGTTGGTCTGATCGTCTGTAGATGGAATTTTTAACAAACATCTCAGCATCCACATTCCAAAGGCCTCGGCTTTCTGCCACAGATTTTTATTTATTCTCCAGGTTTCTGAGACAGACAGCAGAGTAGCTGGAATGTTGCCCATGGGCTAGAGAGAGGAAAATCAGCAAAGTGAATTGAATCCTATAGGTTTTTAAAAAATATATATATTGTTGTTAATGTTTGTCCGGCAGTAAAGATACTTCAGTTCCAAGTGATAAAAGAACTTCACAAAGTAAATCAAAGAAAAAGGTATAATAAAGAAACTTCATTACATCAACACTCCCCTGGGCCACACAAGCTCCCCACAATCCTCATCTGCTTTCTATTTATACTGGGTCAGCTGATCACCAGACCACTACATCATTTTGTCATTGGTTACATTGTCGATGGGGTCAGCTGACCCTCAAAGCATGTTACCATTGGTTTTAATATAACATCCTTCATCTTCAAAAATTACTTTTGGCTATTCCTCCTAATTCCAGCATCTCGCGTCTCCCATCTCCTGTTATTGTTTGTCCCGTATGGATATTTTAAAGTCTCAGGTCCAGAGAGTGCAAATTCAAATCCACCCCCTCCAGCTCCCAATGGGAGGAAGGAAAGGCAGTGAGGACAAGGTGGAGGGGTGGCTCTGTTAGTTAATGATGAGATTACAACAATAGAGAGGGATGACCCAAGTTCAGGAAACCAGGATGTGGCAATGGTTTGGGTAGAAATGAGAAATGGTAATGGTAAGAAGTCACTTGTGAGTGTGGTGTACAGGGACCCTAACAGTAAATGCATGGTGGGATGAAGCATAAAGGAAGAAATAATTGGAGCTTGTCAGGAAAAAAACAGCAATTATCATGGGAGATTTTAATTTGCATAAAGAAGTCAGAAGGACAAATGTAGCCTAGGTAAGGAATCCATTGAATGTTTTTGGGATAGTATCTAAGAACAGCATGTTCCGTAGCCAACCAGAGAGCAGGCCATACTAGAACTGGTACTGTGATATGAGATGGGAATAATTAATGATCTCAGGGTGATGGCACCCCTTATAAAGGTGCACCATAATATGATTGAATTTACATTCAGTTTGAGGGAGAGAGGAGCGGGTCTGAGACTATGTTCTTAAAGTTAGATAAGGGCAATTATGAAAGCTGAGTTGGCTAACATGAACTGGCAATTAGGTTATAGGATAGGTCAATAGAGATGCAAACATTTCAGAATGAACAGAACAGATACATCCCAATCAGTAAAGAAGGGATGGACCAACCATCCATGATTAAGTAGAAAGGTTAATAATTGTGCAAAGACAGGTGGCAGGTCTGAATATAAGAAACAGCAAATAGTGACTGAAAGATTATTAAGGAGGGAAAAATTAGAGTACGAGAGAAAGATAGCCAGAAATATAAAAAGGTGGGTGATAGGTCATCAGGGCTGGGCAGGTTGTAAATTTGAGGTTACTCTCAGATCAGCCATGATCTTATTAAATACCTGAGCAGGTTGAGGGGCTGAATGACCTGCTCCTGATTCTTGTTGCTAAGTTTGTATGTTGGAGATAGAGGACCAGCCATGATCATACTGAATGTTGGAGCAGGCTTGAGGAGCCAAATGGCTTACTGCTACTTCTATTTTCTGTGTTTACCAATAATCCCCGTCCTCTCCCTGTCTAAGCCCCAGTGGGTAAAGGAGATGGGAAGATGTCCCTCGCTGACCGCTCACCTTTATACTGATTACGCAGTATTGTCATCACAACGAAGCGGGTTGCTTGGTTTGAGCCCTGTTTAAGGACAGTGACTGTCGACCCCTGGTACATTCCTCAAATACCTGAAAGAGATATTCAATCCCTCAATGAGAATTTCCTCAATTACCCCCAAATCCCCTAAATAAACACAACTTTTCTCTGCGGGAGGTGGGGGGGAAGGTGAGCCCTCCCTCTTCCTCTCTCAATTCCATTCCTTTCCTCTCCACAAAGGCACTGTCTCGCTGAGGCTACAATGTGGCATTGGCCCCCTCACTATCCAGCCCATTGGACCCTAGATCAGGTTTATCCAGTATCTTGGCAAGTGTGTTTTAATCATTGCAAAGGTTTTCCTTCATTGGTTAGTGAATGGTGGAATGTTCGGTAAATATCCACATCTACTGGGATTGTGTGGGAGGTGTTTTCTACTCAAGTTCCAGCGTGGCAGAAAGCATTGAGTAATTTTTAAAGTTGGGCATGCTGCCTGGTACCAATCTCAGTATCTGTGTTTCAGTCACTGACCCATTCTCCCAGAATACGGTCTGCAGTCCAGAAACCAGCAAAGCTGGTGGCCATGGTTGCAGAAATTGGGCGGAACGGTGTAGGCTGAGGGAGAGAGGGGGCCAGAGTGCACAGAGAGGAAGGGGCAGGATGGGGGATAGGGAGGGTGGGTGGAAGGTGGAATAGAGCGGAAGGGAGCAGTGGGATGGAGGAAGGGGGCAGAGGGAGGGAGGTTGGGTCAGAGGGGGGGGGGGGAGTGGGAGCTTGCTGTATCTTCTATGAACCCCTTTATTTTCCCTTCTACTTTGAACAGGAGCTGCTGAATGTTGTAGCCAGTGTTCTACACCTGGGGAATTTACAATGCTCCTCAGACGATGATGGAAATGCCACCATTACCGGTGAAAATCAGATCAGACTGCTGTCCCGGGTCAGTAATAATACTCTCCGCTGACGCAATGCGAGATTCGTCATTAGTCACCGAATCACTAATCATTTTGTAATGTGATGTATTCCTCCACATTCGTTTAGCCTCTGGGACTTTCTCAGATTGGATCAGATTATCTAGAAATTTCTAAACTCCATCTAAATAAACAACCACATTTAAATATAAACAACATGCTGTCCTTCTTCAGTTTTAGCTCTTGTGACATGGAATGATAGATAATCATTTGTAATCGGTTCAATTATCTTCCAGCAGCAACAAAGCAAGTCCAAATGCCGAGTTCTGGTTCCCTGGCCCTTCCTCGTACGTCCCTCCCTCTCCCCGTGTACCCTGCCCCCTTAACCTACACACCGCCTCATACTCCACCCCTTCAGTTTGGGAGGAGGGCCCTGTTCTGCATTACGTAAAGAGTTATGTTAAATTAACATTTTCTTTTGCTCTTAATTTTAGCTTCTTGGGATGCCTGGCACTGTCCTGCGAGAGGCTCTGACTCACAAGAAAATCATTGCCAAGGGGGAGGAGGTGAGGATTGTCTGATAGCTCTAAAGTCTTTGCTTCTGAATCTGAGACATGGGATTCCCCAGTGTAATTGTTGCATTGACAATGAGCAGAAAGGGAAGTAGTAACATTATAGCTGGAAAAAGCTCTGGTCCAATTTGGGAACCAAGCCTTAGGAAGGTTATATTTTCCTTGGAGGGGTGCAGTACAAATCCATTGTTATAATGTTACCAATGATAACATTGGAATCTGTTATCGTGTAACCAATGACAATTAAAAGCAGGTGGGGATTGTGGGGAGCTTATGTGGCCCAGGGAGTGGCCTGAGTGTTGGAATAATGAAGTTTCTTTATTAAACCCTTTTCTTTGTTTACTTTGTGAAGTTAATTATTTTATTGCTTGCAACTGAAGATCCTTCCAACCAGATGCACATCCATCAGTATGAGACGCTTGTTTAAGATGGTTAAATGAGTTATCTATCTACTCTCATTCCTCTTGTGAGGGGAGTCCAAAACATAGAATTTTACAGTTAGATTTTGGCTGTTCCGGAGTGACATCAGGAAACATATCTTCACACTAAGTGGAGATTTGGAACCCTCTCCCAAATAACAGCTGAACTGGGGTCAATTCTAAATTTCAAAAGAGAGATTGATAGATTTTGAGGTAAGGTCTTAATGAATGCAGAGCCCAGGTGGGCAAATGGAGTTGAGATGTTTATCGGTTATAATTTAATAGAATGACAGAACAGGCTCGAGGGGATAAATAGCCTGTCCTGGTTCCTGTGAATGTTCTGATTGTTATTTCTCCTCTTTGTCTTGTAGCTGATCAGTCCTCTGAATGTTGAGCAAGCAGCCTATGCACGGGACGCTCTGGCAAAGGCTATCTACGGCCGCACCTTCTCCTGGCTGGTCCACAAGATCAACAAGTCTCTGGCCCACAGGGTAATGGCAGTGTGGAACTCGGCTTTCCTATTGGGGGCCTTTAGATCTGTTTGTGCTCCTCTCGCTCCTGTGCTGCACAGTACAGTGAGAGAGATGGCTAGCATTGTATGACAAACACAGGATATAGATTGTGACTTAGTTGGCATCACCTTCTTTCCAGGGTTGTTCCGATTTAAAGATATTTACCAGGAATCAGCTGTGAACAACCCAGGCACAGGATGGTTACAACAGATTACGTTAGGGTGCATTATATTGGGTTGGTTAGGATGGATTACATCAGGGTGGATTGCGCCGGTCTGGGTTGGATTGCGCCGGTCTGGGTTGGATTGCGGCGGTCTGGGTTGGATTGCGGCGGTCTGGGTTGGATTGCGCCGGTCTGGGTTGGATTGCTCCGGTCTGGGTTGGATTGCGCCGGTCTGGGTTGGATTGCGCCGGTCTGGGTTGGATTGCGGCGGTCTGGGTTGGATTGCTCCGGTCTGGGTTGGATTGCGCCGGTCTGGGTTGGATTGCGCCGGTCTGGGTTGGATTGCGCCGGTCTGGGTTGGATTGCGCCGGTCTGGGTTGGATTGCGGCGGTCTGGGTTGGATTGCGCCGGTCTGGGTTGGATTGCGGCGGTCTGGGTTGGATTGCGGCGGTCTGGGTTGGATTGCGCCGGTCTGGGTTGGATTGCTCCGGTCTGGGTTGGATTGCGCCGGTCTGGGTTGTGTTAGGGTGATTAGGGTGGGTTGTGTTGGGGTGATTAGGGTGGGTTGTGTTAGGGTGATTAGGGTGGGTTGTGTTAGGGTGATTAGGGTGGATTATGTTGGGGTGGGGCAGGAGTGGATTAATCTCAGTCAGGGAAGGAAATTGGCTATTTTACTGTGTCTGGGCCAGTATGTGACTCTTGGCCCCACAGCAACATGTTCAGCTCTGAAGTGACCTTCAGTTGTTTCAATCCCTGAAATGAACGTATCCTGAGAACAAGTAAAAGTGGGAATTTTAAAGATATTACTTGTTTCCTTCACTCTCTTTGAACACTTAAACACAAAGTGTTTAACTGTCAAGAACCAGCCAATAGGATAACAAAGATTCTGTTCACTTCCCAATTAGCACGGGGAAGGTGAAGGTTGTGAGGATTGGTGTCAGGTGACCAATGGTGGAACAGTGTGGCTAGACTGTCACCGGGATTGGTATGTTTGATGACTTTGGTTGGGGCGTGGGAAGTGGGGTGTTTTGTGATAAAAGCTGCAGCAATATCAAATGTCAAACCGTTGTCTGAATTCCAAAATTGCTGCAGCCCGATTTCTGTGCGAGTGAGTTTGTTTTTATTTGGTACGTCGGGTTTAAATTTCCATACCCTTTGCCCCCACAGGACTCCACATATTCCGATCGCAATAGACCCAATGTAATTGGGCTGCTGGATATTTATGGATTTGAGGTGTTCCAACATAACAGGTAAATTGTTATTGGAAAAAAACAGAAGCTCAAATAAGCAAAATACTGCGGATGCTGGAATCTGAAACAAGAATAGAGGACACTGGAAAACCTCAGCAGGTTTGACAGGTGCACCTGATAGATGCTGGCAGACCTGTTGAGTTTTTCCAATGTTGTCTGAATTTGTTTCAAAGCTTAAGTTGGATCCAATCAGCATGGACTCATGAGGGGAAAGTCGTGCTTGACGAACTTGTTGGATTTTTATGAAGATGTGACTAGTGCGGTTGACGGAGGGGAACCGGTGGATGCGGTGTTTTTGGATTTCCAAAAGGCGTTTGATAAGGTGCCTCACAAAAGGTTGCTGAAGAAGATTGGGTCACACGGAGTTGGGGGTAGGGTGTTAGCGTGGATTGGGGATTGGCTATCCGACAGGAAGCAGAGAGTCGGAATAAATGGGTGCTTTTCTGGTTGGCAGATGGTAACTAGTGGCGTGCCGCAGGGATCAGTACTGGGGCCTCAACTATTTACCATTTATATAGACGATCTGGAGGAGGGGACTGAGTGTAGGGTAACAAAGTTTGCAGACGACACAAAGATAAGTGGAAAAGTGAATCGTGTAGAGGGCGTAGAAGGTCTGCAGAGAGATTTGGACAGGCTGAGTGAGTGGGCGAGGATCTGGCAGATGGAGTATAACGTTGACAAATGCGAGGTTATTCACTTTGGAGGAAATAATAGCAAATTGGATTATTATCTAAATGAAAAAAAATTACAACATGCTACTGTGCAAAGGGACCTGGGGGTCCTTGTGCATGAGACTCAAAAACCCAGTCTGCAGGTGCAACAGGTGATCAAGAAGGCAAATGGGATGTTGGCCTATATCGCAAGGGGGATAGAATATAAAAGCAGAGGTGTCTTGCTGCATCTGTACAGGGCATTGGTGAGGCCACAGCTGGAATACTGTGTGCAGTATTGGTCTCCTTATTTGTGGAAGGATATATTGGCCTTGGAGGGAGTGCAGAGAAGGTTCACCAGGTTGATACCAGAGATGAGGGGTGTTGATTATGAGGAGAGACTGAGCAGCTTGTGTTTGTACTCATTGGAATTTAGAAGACTGAGGGGAGATCTTATAGAGACCTATAAGATAATGATGGGACTGGATAGGGTAGAGGTGGAGAGATTCTTTCCACTTAGAATGGAAACTAGAACTAGAGGGCACAGCCTCAAAATAAAGGGGGGTCAATTTAGGACAGAGTTGAGGAGGAACTTCTTCTCTCAGAGGGTGGTGAATCTCTGGAATTCTCTGCCCACTGAGGTGGTGGAGGCTACCTCGTTGAATATGTTTAAATCACGGATAGATGGATTCCTGATCGGTAAGGGAATTAGGGGTTATAGGGATCAGGCGGGTAAGTGGAACTGATCCACTTCAGATCAGCCATGATCTTATTGAATGGCGGGGCAGGCTCGAGGGGCTAGATGGCCTACTCCTGTTCCTATTTGTTATGTTCTTATGTTCTTAGGAGCTGTTTACTTCTGGAGACCGTACCTCAAAAAAGATATAATAGCCTTGGAGGAGATGCAGCACAGATTCATCAGAAAGATACGAAGGCTAAAAGGGTTAAATTATGAGAGCATGAAGAGTGGACTAGTTTGGTTAGTCCTTTGAGCATAGGAGATTATGAACTGAGCTAATTGAGGTGATTAAATGATGAAAGGAAATCACTGGGTTAGATAGGGAGTAACTATTTTCTCTGATGGGGAGTCCAGAATAAGGAGCGCAATCTTACAGAAGAAGATAAGTCATTTAGGAGTGAATTCAGGAAGTATTTCTTCACACAAATGGGAATGAAAATCTGGAATCATAAAGGTGTGGAACCTGCTAGTCAATTGAAAATTTCAAAACTTGAGTTTGAAGGATTTTTGTTGACTAATGATATTAAGGGATACAGAGGGACTGAAGGCAGATGGAGTTAATGCGCAGATCAGCCATAGAATAGTCATACCAACTTCCAAATTAGGAACTGGAATGGGCTACTTGATCCCTTGAGCCTGCTCCGCCATTCAATAAGATCATGGCTGATCTGATTGTAACCTCAACCCCACATTCCTGCCTGACCCTGATAACCTCTCACCCCCTTGTTAATTAAGAATTTATCTAGCTCTGCCTTAAAGATTCTGCCTCCACGGTCTTTTGAGGAAGAGAGTTCCAGAGATTCCCAATCCTCTGAGAGAAAAGGTTTCTCTTCATCTCTATCTTAAATGAGTAACCCTTTATTTTTAAACAGTGACTCTAGTTCTGGATTCTCCCACAAGACGAAATATCCTCTCCACATCCACCCTGTTAACACCCTTCAGGATCTTAAAGGTTTCAATCAACAGGGTTTCCCGATGAACACGCCCCTTGCCACCAGGAGACCCATAGCGGGGGTGTATGGTTGGTGGGATGGCAAGATCCCGCTGATGAGAATGGCAGCAAGATTTCAGCAAATATCTTTAATAATAGCTTCTACCATTTTTCCTATGACAGATGTTCGGCTGACTATAGTTTCCAGCTTTCTGTCTCCCTTTGTGAATGAAGGAGTTACATTTGTTATCTATCAATCTCATGAAACCGTCCCCAAATCTAGGGAATTTTTGGAAAATTGAAACCAATGATCTCATTCCCTACTTCTTTCAAGATCCTAGTGTAAAGTCTATCTGGAGCCGGGATTTGTCAGCCCACAGACTCAACAATTTACCCAGTACCACTTCCCCAGCAATTGTAATTTTCCTGAGTTCCTCCCTTCTATTTCCTGATTTACAACCATTTCTGGGATGTTACTTGTATCCTCCTGTGAAGACTGATGCAAAATACCTGTTCAATTCTTTTGCCATAGCCCTACTTTCCGTCACCAATTTCCAAAGCGCACTTTTTATAGGGCCAACACTCAGTTTATTAAGGTCTCTTATTTAACTATCTATGGAAACTCTTATTGTCTTTATATTACTAGCTAGTTTTCTAGTTCTAGTTTTTCCCTCCTTGTCAACCTCCTTGTCATTCTTTGATGTTCTTTATATTCTCTCCAATCGTCTGACCTGCCACTTGCCTTTGCGTAAGTATGTGCTTTTTTCTTTAAGTTTAAGTTTTAATTAACCACAGATTTTTTCTTTCTCATTGAAACCTGTGTCTTCTCTGTATTCTGAAATATTCCTTTAAATATCTACCACTGAGCCTCTATTGATCTATCTCTTAAGTACATTTGCCAGCTCACTGTTGTGAGGGTTTCGTGCCCTTGTAATCACCCTTATTTAAGTTTAAAATACTAGTCTTGACGTATCCTTCTCTCCCTCAAACTGAATGTAAAATTCAATCAGATTATGATCAATGCTCCCGTCAGGTGCCTTCCTTGAGAGGTTATCAGTTAATCCTATCTCATTGCGCAATACCAGGTCTGGTATTGTCTACCCTCTGGTTGGCTCAGAACATGCTATTCTAAGAAAACATTCTATGAACTCTTCATCTTCGCTACCTTTGCCCATCTGGTTTTTCCAATCTATATGTAGATTAAAATACCCCTGGTATTTCGCAATGAGATAGGATTATCACTGCACCTTTCTGACAAAGTCCCATTATCTCTTTTATACTCTGTCCTACTGTGCAGTTACAATTAGGGGCTCTATACACCCCTCCCACAATTTGACTGCTTGCTTTTATCATTTCTCATCTCATCTCAAACTGCCTCTTCATCCTAGTTTCCTGAACTTAGGTCATTCCTCTCTAATGTTCTAACACCGTTGCTAATTAGCAGAGCCACCCCTTCACTTTTTCTTCATCTCCTGTCCTTTCTAAATGTCATATACTCTTCAATATTCAGGTCCCAATCTATGTCATCCTATAGCCATGTCTCTGTATTGACATTAAGAAGTCTCACAACACCAGGTTAAAGTCCAACAGGTTTATTTGGTAGCACAAGCCACTAGCTTTCGGAGTGCTGCCCCTTCATCAGGTAAGTGGGAGTAACTCCCATTTACCTGATGAAGGGGCAGCGCTCCGGAAGCTCGTGGCTTGTGCTACCAAATAAACCTGTTGGACCTTAACCTGGTGTTGTGAGAATTCTTACTGTGTTTACCCCAGTCCAATGCTGGCATCTCCACACCATGGCTACCATCTGTAATGACTATCAGATCGTACTTATTAATTCATCTGTTTTGTTTCGAGTGCTATGCGTGTTTAGATACAGAGCCTTTAGTTTTGTCCTTTTATCATTTTTGTAGCATCTAAACTTATGTACTGATTTGCTCTTAGATTTGTACTCTCTGTCTCTTCCTGCCAAGGTCTGTTTATCATTTCTCATATGAATACCTTTCACTTTTGCCTTATCTCTACTCTTTGGTCTACCACATGTTCCCAAATTTGACCCCTTGCTCCTACTATTCAGTTTAAAACCCTGTCTACTTCAATACTTATGGGGCTGGCTAGAATGTCAGTCCCAGCACGGTTCAGATGTAGGCCTTCCCAACAGTACAGATTTTCCTGTTCATTTGTTCCTAACTGGCATCTTCAGAGATTTGTCAGTTGCCCAAATATGGAGCTTCCATTTCTTTTACCAATAGCTCCTCAAGGTTTTGATTTAGGAGGCTAGTTTTCTCAGTCCCTTGTCTTATGGCTATGAAACGCAAGGAAGTTCAAAAGTTTTCGCTGTTTGTAGCACATTCTGGACATACAAAATCATTAGATATAGGAGCAGTAGTGGGCCATTCGGCCCATCGAATCTGCTCTGCCATTCAATCGTGGCTGATAAGTTTCTGAACCCCTTGCTCCTGTCGTTTCCCCGTAACCTTTGAGCCCCTTACCAATTAAGAACCTATCTATCTCTGTCTTAAATACATTCAATGACTTGGTCTCCACTGCCTTCTGTGGCAATGAATTCCATAGATTCAACACCCTCTGGCTGAAGAAATTCCTTCTCATCTCGGTTCTAAAGGGTCGTCACTTTATTCTGAGGCTGTTCCCTTGGATCCTACTCTCTCCTACTAATGGAAATATCTTCCCCCACATCCACTCTATCCAGGCCTTTCATTATTCCTTCAGTTTCAATGAGATCCCACCTCTTCCTTCTAAACTTCATCGAGTGCAGACCCAGAGTCCTCAAACGTTCCTTTACGTCAAGCTTCTCGATCTTGTAATCATTCTTGTGAACCTCCTCTGGATTCTCTCCAGTCCCAGCAAGATACGGAGCCCAAAATTACTCTCAATACTCCAAATGTGGTCTGACCAGAGTCTTATACAGCCTCCGCAGTACATCCCTGCTTTTTGATTTGATTTGTATTCTAGCCCTCTCGAAATGAATGCTAACATTGTGTTTGCCTTCCTAACTATATAAGAACAAATCTTGAATATGGCTCTCCTTTCAAAAGCAAATCTCCCAAGTATGTTAGCATGCATCAAACAAAGGTGATATTGGCTTGAGCAGATTTGCAGGATGGAAATCAGGCACATACCCCATTATTTTCTATATGGTAAACAGAGCCAGATAACCAATTGGACACCCAAAGCTTCACTGCAAGGATGCTTGCAAGCGTAACATGGAGGCCCTAAACATTGATTCTCACGCCTGGGAGTCTTTAGCAGATGATAGAGGAAAAGCAACAGCAGCTGTGAGCCGGTGTGAGCCACTGTGACAACCAGTGGCTGCAATGGCTTGGCAAGAGACACCAATTCCAAAAGCAGCAATCCACACCTGATTACCGCTTCATATGCAGCACTTGAAGCAGAACCTACTTCATCGATTTGTCTGTTTAACCATCAGCAAAAGTGCTGAAAAATAAAGCCACACCATCCCCAATAGATTAGATTTGCTGCATGTCCATCATCTTGCCCAGGTAGAAAAGGCCAAAAGTGAGTTTCTCCAGATCAGATTGTTGGAGCAGAGTGGAATCTGAGAATGTTACACTGCTGGCATTCACCAGGGAGCCCTTACTCCTGGTACCCTGCCCTAAAAGGTGATCATGGACTTCCATTAGATTGGTCCATGATTATGTCTGACAAATACTGCATTGGTTTGCTGTTGCCTTCTGCAGAGTGTTTAAGGAGAAAATTTCTCCAGTGACAGGAGGGTCAGTAACCAGAGGACACAGATTTAAGATAATTGGCAAAAGTACCAGAGGTGAGATGAAAGTATTTTTACACAGCGAGTTGTTGTGATCTGGAATATGCTGTCTGAAAGGGTAGTGGAAGCAGATCCAATAATTACTTTCAAAAGGGACTTGGATATATAGCAGAAAAGAAAAAATGTGATGACCATGGCGAAAGAGCAAGGGGAGTGGACTAATTGGGTAGCTCTTAATAAGTGCTGGCACAGATGGGCTGAATGGCCTCCGATTCTGTGATGAGTGAGTCTTTACGTCAGTATCTGGCAGCCTGCAGAAAATGTGACCCTGATTTAGACCAAGGGCCCCACATACTGGAAACAGCGGGAGTTATTGGGTAATGATCAGGAATTGGGGACCCCTTCTCTTTAGCAAAGGAAACCTTCCACCCTTCCCCAATCTGGGTCTATAAGCTGCCTCCAGTTCCATTCCAGAGGAATAGAGATTTTGAGTGGCACTGGAGGAGGTGATGAGGATGAAGACAGATAAAGCAGCAGAGGGATCTCAGCATGGGGTTAGACCTGATGTTGGGTGAAATGAAGAGTGTTGATTTGAGTGTTGCACTAAGTGTGTATGTCCTTGCTCACTAAATCTGTCTCCTCTCTACAGTTTTGAACAGTTCTGCATCAACTACTGCAATGAGAAACTGCAGCAGCTATTCATTGAGCTGACCCTGAAGTCTGAGCAGGAGGAATATGAGGCAGAAGGAATCGCGGTACGGTAATAGCAGAGATAACTGCTCAAAAACAAGAACCCTTGGAGAGTAACACAAAATCTGGGAGTAAAAGTGTTATATTTTTAGGATAGCTTTCATAAACCAAGCCTGTAACGCCTTGTGTTTAGGATGTTCAGAAAAAGAAGATCTAATTAAAGTGCTTGAAATGAAAATGGGATTTATTAAGTGATGGAGAAAACCCAGAACAAAAAGACACAAACTTGTAAATGAAGAAGTTTCTCAATAAGATCGGATATCAAGGAGGTGTGGGATAGAGGGAAAGTTGGCCGATTGGATAGGTAACTGGCTGTCTGATCGAAGACAGAGGGTGGTGGTGGATGGAAAATTTTGGGATTGGAGGCAGGTTGCTAGCGGAGTGCCGCAGGGATCAGTGCTTGGTCCTCTGCTCTTTGTGATTTTTATTAATGACTTAGAGGAGGGAGCTGAAGGGTGGATCAGTAAATTTGCTGATGACACCAAGATTGGTGGAGTAGTGGATGAGGTGGAGGGCTGTTGTAGGCTGCAAAGAGACATAGATAGGATGCAAAGCTGGGCTGAAAAATGGCAAATGGAGTTTAACCCTGATAAATGTGAGGTGATTAATTTTGGTAGGACTAATTTAAATGTGGTCAAAGGTAGGGTTCTGAAGACTGTGGAGGAACAGAGAGATCTTGGGGTCCATATCCACAGATCTCTGAAGGTTGCCACTCAAGTGGATAGAGCTGTGAAGAAGGCCTATAGTGTGTTAGCTTTTATTAACAGGGGGTTGGAGTTTAAGAGCCGTGGGGTTATGCTGCAACTGTACAGGACCTTGGTGAGACCACATTTGGAATATTGTGTGCAGTTCTGGTCACCTCACTATAAGAAGGATGTGGAAGTGCTGGAAAGAGTGCAGAGGAGATTTCCCAGGATGCTGCCTGGTTTGGAGGGTAGGTCTTATGAGGAAAGGTTGAGGGAGCAAGGGCTGTTCTCTCTGGAGCGGAGGAGGCTGAGGGGAGACTTAATAGAGGTTTATAAAATGATGAAGGGGATAGAGTGAACGTTCAAAGACTATTTCCTCGGGTGGATGGAGTTATTACAAGGGGGCATAACTATAGGGTTCGTGGTGGGAGATATAGGAAGGATATCAGAGGTAAGTTCTTTACGCAGAGAGTGGTTGGGGTGTGGAATAGACTGCCTGCAGTGATAGTGGAGTCAGACACTTTAGGAACATTTAAGCGGTTATTGGATAGGCACATGGAGCACACCAGGATGATAGGGAGTGGGATAGCTTGATCTTGGTATCAGATAAAGCTCGGCACAACATTGTGGGCCGAAGGGCCTGTTCTGTGCTGTACTGTTCTATCTGTCTATCAAGAGCCTGTGGATTGTAAACCTTGGGCTTTGCTTTTGTTGGTTGTGATGTCAGGGGAAGTCTTAATTTCCTGGTCCCTGTCTGTTTGAATTTCTTTTCCTGTATTTCCAGTGGGAGCCTGTTCAGTATTTTAACAACAAAATCATCTGCGACTTGGTGGAGGAGAAGCACAAGGGAATCATCTCCATCTTGGTGAGGATGTTGAATATTTGGTCTATAGTTTTAAATTCAGTTTTGGGTCTTAATGTTAACTATCCCTATCACTCTGTACCGTAGGAGCCCTTAAGAACAGGAGTAGGCCATTCAGCCCTTCAAACCTGCTTTACCATTCCATTCAATAAGATCCATTAAGTCAATGGCTGCCCCTCTATATCACACCATGGGTTATCAACTCTGGTTGGACATTCCCCCCCACCCCCCATAACTGACTCTTTGTTCCTTGAATGGGAGACTGTCAGTTAAATGAATCTTTCCCTATCTGCAATATTCTTATTACCAGTAACCAACGGTGTTCAAATAAAATGACAAAAAAATGCCCTTTTCAGCCGATTCCATTGGAGAACACACTATCCCCACCCCGGGATACGGCCTTTGCTGTTTCATTGACCCCCTCTGTGATCTTTGTTGCAGGATGAAGAGTGTTTGCGTCCCGGTGATGCGACAGATTTAACCTTCCTGGAGAAGCTGGAAGAGACGGTTGGGAAACATCCTCATTTTGTAACGTGAGTAGATACCCCCTCATCCTGCTCTCCAATACCTTCCCTCCTTCTCTCCAATACCTTCCCTCCTTCTCTCCAATACCTTCCCTCCTTCTCTCCAATACCTTCCCTCCTTCTCTCCAATACCTTCCCTCCTTCTCTCCAATACCTTCCCTCCTTCTCTCCAATACCTTCCCTCCTTCTCTCCAATACCTTCCCTCCTTCTCTCCAATACCTTCCCTCCTTCTCTCCAATACCTTCCCTCCTTCTCTCCAATACCTTCCCTCCTTCTCTCCAATACCTTCCCTCCTTCTCTCCAATACCTTCCCTCCTTCTCTCCAATACCTTCCCTCCTTCTCTCCAATACCTTCCCTCCTTCTCATCTCTCTCCACAGTTAGTCGCTCCTGAGACTGGATGGAAGCTCCAGTCATTTTATGGAGTGCTTAGGAACATTAAAATTCAATGAGATTTGGAATGAATGCCCAACACCACTTATACGACCCCAGTTGGTGTTATACCAGGACGGGAAGATCCCAGAATGGAACCCTAGCTCAGAAGGTTGTAACTTTTACGGTTTTTTTTAAACATGGAAGGACAGGACCACTAATTAGTTTTAACAACAAGAAAATAAAATTATTAAACATAAGTTTGATTGTGATACAATATTCCTTTACTCCTCCTAGTTTCACAAACATACAAATTTTAAGGTTAACAGGAGTCACCAAGTATATCTTAGGCTATAATGGTCTCAGTAACACACAGTCCCTTTAAACACACAGGCTGATTGTGGTCAGACACACTCCGCTCTGAACCCAAGTGAATTTCTGTGGATTTCTCCTCAGATTCCCCCCAGATGATTTTTATACCGTGAGCCACCTTGTCTCACGGAATTCCGGCTTCCACACCAGTGATTTCAAACTCCGCTTTCAGTGAGACACTTTCAAACCTTCTTTTAAACAATGCTTTCTCTCAGCTGCTACCATCAAAGTTTCACTTTCAGGTTTCGCACCTTCGTCTTCAGGACTTCTTTTGTTTTAAAGGCTTTTACACAAACTCTGAGATCCAGTCACCAATTTTCACGATTATTTCAAATAATGTCTCATAAACTAGCAATTTCTCCCCAACCCGAAAATCATTTCTGATCTCGTTCTGGTATCTCAGCCGCCGCCTTAGCTCTGTCTGCCTTTACTGAACAGTTCTCTGGTCTAATACCTTTACTTGTAAAATCCTGCCTTTTCAAAAACAGTAAGTAATCTCACAATACCAGGTTAAAGTCCAACAGGTTTATTTGGTAGCAACGGTGCCCCAAAAGCTTGTGCTACCAAATAAACTTGTTGGACTTTAACCAGGTGTTGTGAGACTACTTACTGTGCCCACCCCAGTCCAACGCCGGCATCTCCACATCATTTTCTAAGAGCAGCAGCAACCAGAGTCCTTGTATTAACCGTTTAAGGGACAAAAAACACATTCTTCCAGAATATTCTTAATGTTTGAAGATGAACCATTTTCCGTGATTAAAGTGTTTGTGACAATGCCAGAATAGATAGGTGAATGAGGAATTAGAAATTAGATGGGGCTGAAAGGGTTAATTTCTCCCTCAGGATTTTCCTGTCAAGGGTTTGAGAAAGTGGATGGTCCAAAATATTTTCAGAGAATGCAGACTGGGTACGTAAGTATCACCTTGTCAATCGGAAGTGCGAAGAGGTATGGAAAATTGATGGATCAATATGATGAGCCAATCATAACACCTGAAAGAACAGACACCCATAAATTCTATCAATCAGTTCAGAAAACAAACCCAGAGTCCTTTCTGTCTACATCTCTCCTTCTGTCCCACGCTCTCTTATTTCTTTCTTGCTCTATCTCTAACTCTGTTTCTCTCCCCTCCCTCTTTTTGTCTGTTTGTATCTCTCACCATTGCTCTCAGTCTCTATCCTTCTTCTCCCTCCCCTCCCCTTACTCTTTTTCTCCCTACTTTCTCTCTCTCGTTCTGTGTGGGTCTCTCTCTGCCCTGAACCCCTTTTCTGTCATTCTCTCCCCTCTTACTCTCTCTTTCGTCTCCTCTCTCCCATTGTGGCTAATGACAGTTTTCCCTGTGTTAAGACACAAGTTGGCGGATCAGAAAACCCGTAAGACGCTGGCGAGAGAGGAGTTCAGGCTCTTGCATTATGCTGGGGAGGTGAATTACAATGTGACAGGTAAGCACCTCAACATGTACACTCCACATTCCTTAAACTTCTGTGTACCAGCCACTGAAAGTGAAATTTCTCCTGCAGGATTCCTGGACAAGAACAATGACCTGCTCTTCAGAAATCTAAAAGAGGTGAGTTTAAAAACCAAATCGTCAATCAAAGCTGGAATTGAAATCTCCCTGTTCAATTCAATTAGGAAATGAGAAACAAAAACAGGAAATGCTGGAAAATCTCAGCAGGTCAGACAGCATCTGTGGAGAGAGAATAGAGGTGACATTTCGAGTCTGGATGACTGAAAATGTCCAGTAACCCAACTTCACACAAACCTTATTGTGACAAACTTGCAGGGGAGCATGTGCTCTTATGATCTGAAGTATACGTCATGAGGTAAATATGAGGTTCAGATCAACGTTAAAATATACATTTCCTTTTCCTTTTTGCCGTGTTCACCAGATTCTGTCACGAGTAACTGAAAGGATTTTTGAGAGACCTGCGGTAATGCTGGCCTTGTTAAATCCTGGCTGGGTAATTGAATACAGACAGTGTGAGTGACTGGCCTCCTCTGTCCAGCACCATTCCCATTGGCTCATTTTTGTTTTGTTTTCCTTTCCAGGCAATTTGCGAGTCTGGGAACGGGATCCTGAACCAGTGCTTCAAGCGAGAAGAATTGGATGACAAGAAGAGACCGGAAACGGTAAAGAGCCAAAGAACAGAAAGCCTGGAGGAGGGGATTCCCCTTGCCCCCCCCCCCCCCCCCCCCCCCCCAATCTCACCACCAAACCAACACCATCCACTCCCTCACTATCCAAAGTGCTGATGTCCAGCCCTTGGGGTTTTCCCCTCTGCTCGTCTGCAAGCTGCTGCCGTGTGGTCTCCATCTTGCTCATTCTCGATAGTCAGTCACTGCCAAGGATTCAGCTTTCTTGATCCTCTTGTGCCAGTGAAAATATTTGTGGTTCCTCCCAACTGCAGCCTGTACCCTCACTCTGGACATCTGTTATCTCTATTTGCACTGTTTGAGAGCACATTTCCACTCCATCTGACGAAGGAGCAGTGCTCCGAAAGCTTATGGTATTTGCTACCAAATAAACCTGTTGGACTTTAACCTGGTGTTGTGAGACTTCTTACTGTGCTTACCCCAGTCCAGCGCCGGCATCTCCACATCATCTCTATTTAGGGCAGGGCTGGGTAAGTATGTGGCCAGTTACAGGAAGGATGGGCATCTCCTGCCCAGACAAACTCCTCTCATGACTGACCATGGCAGGGGTTGAGCTGGCGTGACATTTCTGCTTTCTGGCATGTTTTGAGGTGGGTGGAGAAAGAATAAGGCTGTCAATTGAGTATGGCATGGCATATCCTGTCCCTACTTCCATACAACCTTTCTGCATCTGTTACATGTGGATAAATGGAATAAGACCAAATAAGTCCGCTGTCTGTCGCGTTCACTAACTACCGTCAGGTAGTTAGATGATGCAACAATATTAGAATTGTTGACCAGTCACAGTGATCAATCTCTATCATTGAGTCTACAACAGACACAGACACATGGAGAGATTTGAGAACCAGAGGTACAAACTCACTTATTCCCCACAAGCAGCATGGACCACATGTCATATCTCCAATGATTCAAATACTGGATCCATAATGTTCACCAAATCATTCCTTTGTCTTTTTGTCTTCAGTGCTCAGTCATTTTCCAATATCTGTGATGAAGGTCCAGACTCCAACGAGGAGATTTCCACAGTTCCAACAACATTTACATTTACTAGGTAGACTGTTTTTCATGTTTTATCTCTCTCTCTTTCTCTCGATGCAGGCAGCGACTCAGTTTAAGAACAGCTTGGCTAAACTCATGGAGATCCTAATGTCGAAAGAGCCATCGTATGTCCGCTGTATAAAACCCAACGATGCAAAGCAATCAGGTACATCCTCCTCTTCCCTTTTCTTTCTGCTCGCCCTTTCCCCTCCCTGGTCTCTCCATCTCCCCCACCTTCCTCTCCAAGAGAAAACAGCAAGAAATGTTACCCTGATACCATCAGCCACATCTCAAGAATGCAATATGCTTTAAACTTTTTTTTAAGTAAAGGATAATGAAAATAGCAGGCATGCAGACTCCGATCTACAGCTCTGCAATTGCTCTGCATTTACTCCATTCCCTTCTGATGATATTGAGCTTTTTTCCCCTTTCTGTTCAGGACGATTTGATGAAGTTCTAATCAGGCATCAAGTGAAATACCTGGGTTTAATGGAGAATCTGCGTGTTCGGAGAGCGGGATTTGCATACCGGAGGAAATTTGAAATCTTCCTGCAGAGGTGGGTATGGGCGATGGGTAGAATGTAGGAATTCTTTGTTCACCAGAAAAGCAGGATATAGCAACAGGAAATATTGGAATCATATAATATAGGCAAATATTGGTTATTGTTGCTGTGTGGAATAAACTTTATTCGATCTAACCCCGTGCTGTACCTGTCCTGGGAGTGTTTGATGGGGACAGTGTAGAGGGAGCTTTACTCTGTATCTAACCCCGTGCTGTACCTGTCCTGGGAGTGTTTGATGGGGACAGTGTAGAGGGAGCTTTACTCTGTATCTAACCCCGTGCTGTACCTGTCCTGGGAGTGTTTGATGGGGACAGTGTAGAGGGAGCTTTACTCTGTATCTAACCCCGTGCTGTACCTGTCCTGGGTGTGTTTGATGGGGACAGTGTAGAGGGAGCTTTACTCTGTATCTAACCCCGTGCTGTACCTGTCCTGGGAGTGTTTGATGGGGACAGTGTAGAGGGAGCTTTACTCTGCATCTAATCCTGTGCTGTACCTGTCCTGGGAGTGTTTGATGGGGACAGTGCAGAGGGAGCTTTACTCTGTATCTAACCCCGTGCTGTACCTGTCCTGGGAGTGTTTGATGGGGACAGTGCAGAGGGAGCTTTACTCTGTATCTAACCCCGTGCTGTACCTGTCCTGGGAGTGTTTGATGGGGACAGTGTAGAGGGAGCTTTACTCTGTATCTAACCCCGTGCTGTACCTGTCCTGGGAGGGTTTGATGGGGACAGTGTAGAGAGAGCTTTACTCTGTATCTAACCCCGTGCTGTACCTGTCCTGGGAGTGTTTGATGGGGACAGTGTAGAGAGAGCTTTACTCTTTACAAGCAGTTCTAAGTCTGACTCTACAGTATCCTTGATTGTGAGCATCTACAGTAGGAGTTATGTAAGTCAAGGATGGTCCATGGAGTTGGTCTGGTTTGGATGGTGAGTCTCTAAAGAGGTTTATTCTTCCCAGTAACACTCTGAACACTTGTTTCCTTCCCTAGGTACAAATCACTCTGTCCTGAAACGTGGCCCAATTGGAAAGGTCGGCCTTCCGACGGGGTGGCAACATTGGTGCGACACCTTGGATACAAACCGGAAGATCACAAACTGGGCAGGTACACGACACCTGTCATTCCAACTGCCAGAGCTAGATCAGTAAAAACAAAACTTAACTTCATAAATGTTAGAGTGGAGGAAGAGACCACTCCATGCCTGGAAAAATTGTCACCCCAGTGAGAGTCAGCACCGTCAGGAACTGTATCCCAGTGAGAGTCAGCACCTTCAGGAACTGTATCCCAGTGAGAGTCAGCACCTTCAGGAACTGTATCCCAGTGAGAGTCAGCACCTTCAGGAACTGTCCCCCAGTGAGAGTCAGCACCTTCAGGAACTGTATCCCAGTGAGAGTCAGCACCTTCAGGAACTGTGTCCCAGTGAGAGTCAGCACCTTCAGGAACTGTATCCCAGTGAGAGTCAGCACCTTCAGGAACTGTATCCCAGTGAGAGTCAGCACCTTCAGGAACTGTATCCCAGTGAGAGTCAGCGCCTTCAGGAACTGTATCCCAGTGAGAGTCAGCACCTTCAGGAACTGTATCCCAGTGAGAGTCAGCACCTTCAGGAACTGTATCCCAGTGAGAGGCAGCACCTTCAGGGATTGTATCCCAGTGAGAGTCAGCACCTTCAGGAACTGTATCCCAGTGAGAGTCAGCACCTTCAGGAACTGTCCCCCAGTGAGAACATAAGAAATAGGAGCAGGAGTAGGCCATCTAGCCCCTCAAGCCTGCCCCGCCATTCAACAAGATCATGGCTGATCTGAAGCGAATCAGTTCTACTTACCCACCTGCTCCCCATATCCCTTAATTCCCTTATTGATCAGAAATCTATCTATCCGTGATTTAAACATATTCAATGAGGAAGCCTCCACCACTTCAATGGGCAGAGAATTCCAGAGATTCACTACCCTCTGAGAGAAGAAGTTCCCCCTCAACTCTGTTCTGACCGGCCCCCCTTATTTTGAGGCTGTGCCCTCTAGTTCTGGTTTCCCTCCTAAGTGGAAAGAATCTCTCTACCCTAACCAGCCCCTTCATTAACTTATATGTCTCTATAAGCTCACCCCTCAGCCTTCTAAACTCCAACGAGTACAGACCCAATCTGTTCAATCTCTCCTCATAAGCTACACCCCTCATCTCCGGTTTCAACCTGGTGAACCTTCTCTGTACTCCCTCCAAGGCCAATATATCCTTTCGCAAATAAGGGGACCAAAACTGCACACAGTACTCTAGGTGCGGCCTACCAGTACCCTGTACAGTTGCAGCAAGACCTCCCTGCTTTTATACTCCATCCCCTTCGCGATAAAGGCCAACATTCCATTCGCCTTCTTGATCACCTGCAGCACCTGCAGACTGCGTTTTTGCGATTCGTGTACAAGGACCCCCAGGTCCCTCTGCACAGTAGCATGTTGTAATTTTTCTCCATTTAAATAATATTCCAATTTACTATTATTTCTTCTAAAGTGGATAATCTCACATTTGCCAACGTTATATTCCATCTGCCAGATCCTCGCCCATTTGCTCAGCCTATCCAAATCTCTCTGCAGACCTTCAGGAACTGTCCCCCAGTGAGAGTCAGCACCTTCAGGAACTGTATCCCAGTGAGAGTCAGCACCTTCAGGAACTGTATCCCAGTGAGAGTCAGCACCTTCAGGAACTGTATCCCAGTGAGAGTCAGCACCTTCAGGAACTGTATCCCAGTGAGAGTCAGCACCTTCAGGAACTGTATCCCAGTGAGAGTCAGCACCTTCAGGAACTGTCCCCCAGTGAGAGTGGTAATTTGGCAGGAAAGAGTTATCGAGTTCCTCGTTAGGATTGGAACAGGAGCTGTGATTTTGTCGTTGTGAGTGAATTATGGCCATTCACCAACACTTAGAGAAACACGAGTGTGACAGTATCCATCATTGCTCTTTCATTGAGGCAAACACGGTGAGGCAAGCAGAGCTTTGAGCTGAAGCGAGTTTCTGGCTGTGTGCTGCGTGCCGGTTGGCTGTGCAGCAGATTATAGTTTCAGCAAAGCAAAGAACTCTTTCTTTTATTTCCTCTCATCTGCTTTTAAGGACGAAGATTTTTATCCGATTCCCGAAGACCCTGTTTGCCACTGAAGATGCTTTTGAGGTGCAGAAGCACACAGTTGGTAAGTGCTGCGCGTGGAATGCAGAGATATGGAGGTACAAGACTGAGGCTGGTTTTACTCGGGCGCACCGTTCCGTATTGTTGTTGGTGTTCCAGAATGTCCCAGAGTTACTGATTCAGCTGAGTATCTGGTTGCGATTTTGAAATGATCCGATCCCTGGGATTTTTGTTTTAGTGATGGGATGCTGCTATTGCGAAGAGGGTTGGAGATTGATCCAAAGGTTTCTGATCAATTTCTTTTATTCCTTTCATTCCTCAGCCACTAAGATCCAGGCGGAATGGCGAGGATTCCATCAGCGACAGAAATACCAGAGGCAACGCTGGGCAGGTAAACTTTACGTGTGTGTGTGGGGGGGGCAGTGTGTGTGGGGGGGGCAGTGTGTGTGGGGGGGGCAGTGTGTGTGGGGGGGGCAGTGTGTGTGTGGGGGGGGCAGTGTGTGTGTGGGGGGGGCAGTGTGTGTGTGGGGGGGGCAGTGTGTGTGTGGGGGGGGCAGTGTGTGTGTGGGGGGGGCAGTGTGTGTGTGGGGGGGCAGTGTGTGTGTGGGGGGGGCAGTGTGTGTGTGGGGGGGGCAGTGTGTGTGTGGGGGGGGCAGTGTGTGTGTGGGGGGGGCAGTGTGTGTGTGGGGGGGGCAGTGTGTGTGTGGGGGGGGCAGTGTGTGTGTGGGGGGGGCAGTGTGTGTGTGGGGGGGGCAGTGTGTGTGTGGGGGGGGCAGTGTGTGTGGGGGGGGCAGTGTGTGTGTGGGGGGGGCAGTGTGTGTGTGGGGGGGGCAGTGTGTGTGTGGGGGGGGCAGTGTGTGTGTGGGGGGGGCAGTGTGTGTGTGGGGGGGGCAGTGTGTGTGTGGGGGGGGCAGTGTGTGTGTGGGGGGGGCAGTGTGTGTGTGGGGGGGGCAGTGTGTGTGTGGGGGGGGGCAGTGTGTGTGTGTGGGGGGGGGCAGTGTGTGTGTGGGGGGGGCAGTGTGTGTGTGGGGGGGGCAGTGTGTGTGTGTGGGGGGGGGGCAGTGTGTGTGTGGGGGGGGGGCAGTGTGTGTGTGGGGGGGGGCAGTGTGTGTGTGGGGGGGGGCAGTGTGTGTGTGGGGGGGGGCAGTGTGTGTGTGGGGGGGGGCAGTGTGTGTGTGGGGGGGGGCAGTGTGTGTGTGGGGGGGGGCAGTGTGTGTGTGGGGGGGGGCAGTGTGTGTGTGGGGGGGGGCAGTGTGTGTGTGGGGGGGGGCAGTGTGTGTGTGGGGGGGGGCAGTGTGTGTGTGGGGGGGGGCAGTGTGTGTGTGGGGGGGGCAGTGTGTGTGTGGGGGGGGGCAGTGTGTGTGTGGGGGGGGGCAGTGTGTGTGTGGGGGGGGCAGTGTGTGTGTGGGGGGGGCAGTGTGTGTGTGGGGGGGGCAGTGTGTGTGTGGGGGGGGCAGTGTGTGTGTGGGGGGGGCAGTGTGTGTGTGGGGGGGGCAGTGTGTGTGTGGGGGGGGCAGTGTGTGTGTGGGGGGGGCAGTGTGTGTGTGGGGGGGGCAGTGTGTGTGTGTGGGGGGGGCAGTGTGTGTGTGGGGGGGGCAGTGTGTGTGTGGGGGGGGCAGTGTGTGTGTGGGGGGGGCAGTGTGTGTGTGGGGGGGGCAGTGTGTGTGTGGGGGGGGCAGTGTGTGTGTGGGGGGGGCAGTGTGTGTGTGGGGGGGGCAGTGTGTGTGTGGGGGGGGCAGTGTGTGTGTGGGGGGGGCAGTGTGTGTGTGGGGGGGGCAGTGTGTGTGTGGGGGGGGCAGTGTGTGTGTGGGGGGGGCAGTGTGTGTGTGGGGGGGGCAGTGTGTGTGTGGGGGGGGCAGTGTGTGTGTGGGGGGGGCAGTGTGTGTGTGGGGGGGGCAGTGTGTGTGTGGGGGGGGCAGTGTGTGTGTGGGGGGGGCAGCGTGTGTGTGGGGGGGGCAGCGTGTGTGTGGGGGGGGCAGCGTGTGTGTGGGGGGGGCAGCGTGTGTGTGGGGGGGGCAGCGTGTGTGTGGGGGGGGCAGCGTGTGCGTGGGGGGGGCAGCGTGTGCGTGGGGGGGGCAGCGCGTGCGTGGGGGGGGCAGCGCGTGCGTGGGGGGGGCAGCGCGTGCGTGGGGGGGGCAGCGCGTGCGTGGGGGGGGCAGCGCGTGCGTGGGGGGGGCAGCGCGTGGGGCTGCGCGCGCGCGTGCGTGGGGCTGCGTGCTTGCGTGCGTGGGGGTGCGTGCGTGCGTGGGGCTGCGTGCGTGCGTGGGGCTGCGTGCGAGCGTGGGGCTGCGTGCGTGCGTGTGTGGGGCTGCGTGCGTGCGTGGGGCTGCGTGCGCGGGGCTGCGGGCGGGGCAGTGCGTGTGTGTGGGTCAGTGTGTGTGTGGGTGTGCGGGCGCGGGCCTGTGTGTGCGTGCGCGCGTGGGGCTGCGTGCGCGCGCGCGGGGCTGTGCGTGTGCGCACGGGGCAGTGCGTGTTTGTGTGCGGGGCAGTGCGTGTGTGCGCGCGGGGCAGTGTGTGTGGGTCAGTGTGGGTGCGCGGGGCAGTGTGTGTGTGTGGGTGCGCGGGGCAGTGTGTGGGTGCGCGTGCGCGGGCCTGTGTGTGCGTGCGTGGGGCAGTGCGTGCGTGGGGCAGTGCGTGTGCGGGGCAGTGCGAGCGCGTGCGCGGGGCGGTGCATGCGCGGGGCAGTGTGTGTTTGGGGCTGTGTGTGTGTGGGGCAGTGTGTGTGCGTGCGCGGGGCAGTGCGAGCGCGTGGGCGGGGCAGTGTGTGTTTGGGGCTGTGTGTGTGTGGGGCAGTGTGTGTGTCGCTGATTCAGTGTTTTGCTCTTTGTGTTTCTGAAGCAATCACTATCCAGTCCTGGTGGAGGGGGGGACTGGGCCGCAGAATCGCCAAACGCCGGAAAAATGCTGCTCTCACCATTCGCAGGTAAGTGATTTTTCTTGGGGGTGTGGGTGGGGGGTGAAGGTGTTGGGGGGTGGGTGTGGGGCTCAACATTCTGCTGTAAAACCAAGGGTACAGAAAAGATTTACCAGGATGTTGCCTGGTATGGAGGGCATTAGCTATGAGGAGAGGTTGGAGAAACTTGGTTTGTTCTCACTGGAGCGACGGAGGTTGAGGGGAGACCTGATAGAAGTCTTTAAAATTATGAGAGGCATGGACAGAGTGAATAGTCAGAAGCTTTTTCCCAGGGTGGAGGAGTCAATTACTCGGGGGCACAGGTTTAAGGTGCGAGGGTCAAGTTTTAAAGGAGATGTACGAGGCAGATTGTTTACACAGAGAGTAGTGGGTGCCTGGAACGCGTTGCCGGGGAGGTAGTGGAAGCAGATACGATCGTGACTTTTAAGGGGCGTCTTGACAAATACATGAATAGGATGGGAATGGAGGGATATGGTCCCCGGAAGAGGAAGGGGTTTTAGTTCAGTCGGGCAGAGCATGGTCGGTGCAGGCTTGGAGGGCCGAAGGGCCTGTTCCTGTGCTGTAATTTTCTTTGTTCTTTGGAGACTCCTCAAAGTCTGTGTCCTCCACTACTTCCTATCCCAGTGATTGATGCACTGGCTTTGCTGTCTGGGTTTTGTTAAGGATATGTTTATTTGGTGATTGGTTCTGACCCGACTTTCAGCTGCTTCTATTGTGAGGAAAGTGTCAGCAAATCCGAGGAGCTGGAGAGCAGCATCAAACTGTAGAAACAGCCAGCAGAGTGGAGAGAGGGTGACTGACGTGAAGGGAGTCCAGCTTCTCCAGCGCACATCATCTAGCATTGAGCTGTTAACATGAGGGTCCCAGTGTTGGAGCAAAGAGTCCGGGGACAGGCTGGAGGGTGGTGAAGGGAGTCCCAGAGTATGGGAGCAGGGACAGGGATCAGGCCTGGGCAGCAGATGGGGCGGTGTGATGGGGTCCTGCTTATACTCACTATCACAGAAGGCAAATGCACCCAGACAACCAGTTGAACAACGTGGTCTGATTTATTGATGCTTTATATAAACATTCGAAGAGCCTTTTGTGTATCTGACGCCGCAGTTAGGTGTGATAGATTGGGAGATGTGGGCAAAGTCATCCAGAATCTGAAATTGGACCCAGCAATCTTTAAACTGGCAGCCCTGCTGATTATCCTGTGTTCAGCCCAGCTTCTAGTGGCCGTGCTTTGCAGCTCTGTCACCCTCTCTCTCTCTAGCCTATTGTCACGTCTTTGCTAATTTAATGAGATTGTGTTTCTCTCGGTTTCCCCCTCAGATTTATCAAGGGGTTCATTTATCGACACAGACCACGTTGTCCGGAGAACGAGTACTTCCTTGATTATGTCAGATATTCTTTTCTGATGAATCTAAAACGCAATCTTCCAAAGAATGTTCTGGATAAATCCTGGCCTGTAGCCCCCCCAGCACTCTCAGAGGTAAGACCACTTGTCCTCAACAGCAAGAAGTCATGTGTTTCTAATTTATGATGTCCATGCAACGTACACAAGAACAGGAGAAGGCCATTCAGCTCCTTGAGCCTATTCCACTGGTCAGTTAGAGCACAGCTAATCTGTATCTTCTCCATTTACACACCTTGGCTCTCTTGTACTTAATACCCTTTCCAGAGATCTATAGAATCCCTACTGTGCAGGAGGAGGTCATTCAGTGACCCCCCCCCCCCCCTTCCCTTAACCCTACACATTTACCATGTCTAACCCACTGAACCTACACATCTTCTTGGAACACTAAGGGGCAATTTATCATGGCCAATCCACCTTACTGCACATCTTTGGACTGTGGGAGGAAACCAGAGCACCCGGAGGAAACCCGCGCA
>NW_027590451.1:42500-112500 GCF_964213995.1 Mustelus asterias
GCATTTAATAGTTAACCTGGAGTCACATATAGGCCAGATTCATTAGACTTTTGATTCGAGATTTTTATTGAATTCAAATTTCATGATCTGCTGTGCCTCTCTGGGGCGCGACCCTGCCTCCCCGGGGCCCGTCCCTGCCTCCCCGGGGCCCGTCCCTGCCTCCCCGGGGCCCGTCCCTGCCTCCCCGGGGCCCGTCCCTGCCTCCCCGGGGCCCGTCCCTGCCTCCCCGGGGCCCGTCCCTGCCTCCCCGGGGCCCGTCCCTGCCTCCCCGGGGCCCGTCCCTGCCTCCCCGGGGCCCGTCCCTGCCTCCCCGGGGCGCCTCCCCGGGGCGCCTCCCCGGCCCTCGGGGGCGCCGCCCGGCCCCGGCTCTCCCCCTCCAGGGTTAGTTTCTGAAGGGGAGTGGGCAGGAAATTGGAGTTGGAAGCTTGGGAGATAGAAAACAGATCATGTGTCAATGTTTCTCTGGGTGAACGGTGTTGAGGTTTCTGTGGGATGATGGGCTTTATTTCGGGGCAGCTGGCTGTGATGTGATTGTGAACTCTCTCTCTCTGGCAGTAAATCCTAGCTTCTTTCTTGCAGTACGCGGTGGCGGTGACAAAGTACGATCGGAACGGCTACAGGCCGAGAGCGCGGCAACTGGTGGTGACTGCAGACAGCGCTTTCATTGTGGAAGAAGCCAAGCTCAAGCAGAAGATCGATTACACCAACCTGAACGGTATACTGTGGGGAGCGGGCGGGCAGGGCGAGGAATGGGAGGGAGAGGGAAGAGAGGGGAATTGGGGGAGGGGGAGGTTAGAATGGAAGGAAGGAGGTGATGGGGGGAGAGGCAGTGCTGGAGTGTGAGGGAAGGGGAGAGAGGCAGTGCTGGAGGGCGAGGGAAGGGGAGAGAGGCAGTGCTGGAGGGCGAGGGAAGGGGAGAGAGGCAGTGCTGGAGGGTGAGGGAAGGGGAGAGAGGCAGTGCTGGAGGGCGAGGGAAGGGGAGAGAGGCAGTGCTGGAGGGCGAGGGAAGGGGGGAGAGGCAGTGCTGGAGTGTGAGGGAAGGGGAGAGAGGCAGTGCTGGAGGGTGAGGGAAGGGGAGAGAGGCAATGCTGGAGGGTGAGGGAAGGGGAGAGAGGCAGTGCTGGAGGGTGAGGGAAGGGTTGATAGGAAGGAAGACACTTCGATTTTTGTTTCCCATCTGTCTAGTTTTCGCATCTGGACAGGATCAGACTCAACTGTGATGCCCTCTGAGTGGATCAGCCCTTCAACATACATGACGAATAGCCACTGGCAGGGTGAAAGGGAGCTGTTATTTGTGAAAGTTGTATCTCAGCCTGAATCAAAACAGCGAAAGTAAATGGGCCAAAACTTAGGATTGGGAACATTGCAGAAACAAGTACAACACCATGCTGTTAAACCCAGTGGATTGACTTTATCAGCACTACCTTCCATCCCTTAGACTAAACATATATCTGAGTGAATGATGTTTTTAATTCTTTCCCGGAATGTGGGTGTCACTGGTAAGACCAGTATTTGTTGCCCAGCCCTAATTGCCCCTTGAGAAGGTGGTGGTGAGCTGCCTTCCTGAGCCGCTGCATTCCTTGTGGTGTAGGTACACCCACTGTGCTGATAGGAATGAAGTTCCAGGATTTTGACCCAGCGACAGTGAAGGAACGATGATATATTTCCAAGTCAGGAGGGTGAATGGCTCAAAGAGGAACTTCCAGGTGGTGGTGTTCCCATGTGTCTACTGCCTTTATCCTTTTAGATGATAAGGATCACCAAATTGGAATGTTGGTGAGTTGCTGCAGTGCGTCTTGTGGATGGTACACACTGTGCACCAGTGGTGGCAGGAGTGAATGTTGAAGTCAGTGGATGGGGTGCCGGTCAAGTGGGGCTGCTTTGTCCTGGATATTGTAACATTTCTTGTTGTTGGAGCTGCGCTCATCCAGGCAAGTGGGGAGCATTCCATCACACTCCTGACTTGTGCCTTGTAGATGTAGGACAGGCTTTGGGAAGTCAGGGGGGAGTTACTCGCTGCAGGATTCCAAGATTCACCTGCTCTTATCGCCACAGTATTCATGTGACTGGGTCCAGTTCAGTTTCTGGTCAATGGTAATCCCAGGATGTGGATACTGGGGGATTCAGTGATTGTAATATCATTGAATGTCAAGGGGAAGATGGTCAGGCTCGCTCTTTTGTTGGAGATGGTCATTGCCTGGCACAAATGTTACTTGCCACTTACCAGCCCAAGCATGTTGGCAGGTCTTGCTGTGCTTTGACATGGACTGCTTCAGGATCTCGGGAGTGGCGAATGGTGCTGAACATTGTGCAGTCATTAGCGAACAACCCCACTTCTGACCTTACAAAGGAAGAAAGGTGATTGGTGAAGCAGCTGAAGATGGTTGGGTCGAGGACACTAACCCTGAGGAACTCCTGCAGTGATGTCCTGGAGCTGAGATGACTGACCCTCCGACCAGCACAGCCATCTTCCTTTGTGCCGGGGATGACCTCAACCAGTGGAGAGTTTCCCCCCTGATTCCCATTGACTCCAGTATTGCTCGGGCTCCTTGATGCCACACTCAGTAAAATGCTTCTTTAAGGTCCAGGGCAACCATTCTCGCCTCCGCTCTGGAATTCAGCTCTTTTGCCCATGTTTGAACCAAGGCTGTAATGAGGTCAGAAGCTGAGTGCCCTGGTGAAACCTAAACTGGGCGTCAGTGAGCAGGTTATTGCTGAGTAAGTGCTGCTTGTCAGCGCTGTCGATGGGCCCTGATGATCGAGGATAGACTGTTGGGTGGTAATTGACTCGATTGGAGATGTCCTTTTTGTGCAGAGGAAAGATCTTGGTAATTTTCAACAGTGTTGCATAGATGTAGTACTGTGCTGGAAAAGGACACAACTAGTTCTGGAGCACAAGCCTTCAGGCCTATTGCCAGAACATTGTCAGGGCCCATATGCTTTGCAGTATCCAGTGAATCAAGCTGGCTAAAGACTTGTCATCTCTGATGCTGGGGACATCTCCTGACTGATGATTGTTGTAAATACTTTAGCCTGATCTTTTGCACTGAGTTCCTCCATCATTGAGGATGGGGATCTTTGTGAAGCTTGCTCCTCTGGTTAATTCCAGTCTCGAATGGAGATGGCAGGACTTCAGAGCTTGGATCTGGCCCATGCCCTAAAACGGGACTGAGTTACTACATAGAAAGTAAGCCGATGTTGCGTAGTTGTGAAATTTGCTAAATTCCTTCTATTCAATTTAACAGATAACATGACGCAGGGGCGTCTGTCCCAATTGCTATCAATTTAAAACTGCTCTGAATTTAGGCCAATCTACTGGTGCACAATCATCTTCTGTATCTAACCCCGTGCTGTATCTGCCCTGGGAGTGTTTGATGGCGACAGTGTAGAGGGAGGTTTACTCTGTATCTAACCCCGTGCTGTACCTGTCCTGGGAGTGTTTGATGGGGACAGTGTAGAGGGAGCTTTACTCTGTATCTAACCCCGTGCTGTACCTGTCCTGGGAGTGTTTGATGGCGACAGTGTAGAGGGAGCTTTACTCTGTATCTAACCCCGTGCTGTACCTGTCCTGGGAGTGTTTGATGGGGACAGTGTAGAGGGAGCTTTACTCTGTATCTAACCCCGTGCTGTATCTGTCCTGGGAGTGTTTGATGGGGACAGTGTAGAGGGAGCTTTACTCTGTATCTAACCCCGTGCTGTATCTGCCCTGGGAGTGTTTGATGGGGGACAGTGTAGAGGGAGCTTTACTCTGTATCTAACCCCATGCTGTACCTGTCCTGGGAGTGTTTGATGGGGACAGTGTAGAGGGAGCTTTACTCTGTATCTAACTTGTGCTGTGAATTATATTTGTAAGAACTGACACACAAGATGGGCTGAGTTGCTTTATGTGCACTCTCCCCACCCCACCCCTGTTTTAAAGTCAGCTTGATCGTGTTTGTTTTGTGTGTGCAGGAATATCAGTCAGCTCCCTGAGTGACGGGCTGTTTGTTCTCCATGTCCCCTGTGAAGACAACAAGCAGAAGGTATGTAGATTAACTCTTGTGTGTATTTAGTAGTCTGGCACTATGCAGTGC
Organism: Mustelus asterias; assembly: GCF_964213995.1. NCBI lineage: Eukaryota > Metazoa > Chordata > Chondrichthyes > Carcharhiniformes > Triakidae > Mustelus > Mustelus asterias. The sequence goes on from NW_027590451.1 coordinate 46,574, forward strand.
CCTCAGCCCTGGGCTCTGTACTATACTTACAATGTATTGAGCTGTGTAGGATATCGGGTAAAATGTGAAACTATTCTGCGTAGCCCCAGGTTGTTTACTGAAGACGCCACTCCAATCCATGGATGTTTTGAATGTGCAGCAATCCATTGAATAAGAAACGGAATATCTGCATCATTGCTGATTGTTACACACTGTCCTGATCATTGTGTTGTAATCACGCGCACACCCACCCCATCTGTGGGTCTGTCATGTCAGAGCATCATAGATTCAGATTCCACTCCGTAAAATGCAGCATAAATTCTAGGCTGGCACTCCCCCAGTGCAGTAGAGAGCGAATGCTGCCCTGTCGGATGATTTGTTACAGTGAGGACCCATCTCCCATCTCTGGTGACCGTTAAGGTTTCTGTGGCACTTGTGAAGAAGAGCAGAGGAATCCTCCACAGTGTCTGTGCCTTCACCTGCCTGGCCCTAAGCATTGACCTCTTCAGCCATCAGAGGACCTGGAGAAGATGAAATCACTTACAACATCCTCCAACAATAAGGCTTTTAAATGTAAGGTATAAATTGTCCTCAGCAGGTGACAGGATTGTTCAGAGTCCAGGTCTCTCAAATTGTGCAAAAGCAAAATGCTGCAGATGCTGGAAATCAGAAATAAAAATGCTCACCAGGTGAGGTAATATCCGTGGAGGGGGCGGCATAGTTAATGTTTCAGGTCATCGGAGCGTACAACAACCTGATATCTTAACTCTGTTTCTCTCCATTGAAGTTGTATGTGTTTGGGTTGACAATGTGTGGAATTTGGAAAGCTATCCATCAGGTAGTGTGTAATGCACAGCCCTGGTGAGGACTTATTCAATTCTCTTTTGAAGGTTACAGTTGTATGTATTCCCACCGTCCTGTCAGGGAGTGCATGCAAGGCCAAAGCCGCATGTGTGTGAATGTGTCTCTTTCTCTCGTGTTGAAGGGTGATGTTGTGCTGCGGAGTGATCATGTGATTGAGACGCTGACGAAACTGGCCATGGAGGCTGATAAAGTGAACAACATCAACATCAACCAGGGCAGGTAGGTGTTCTACAAGGTGGAAGCTTTGGAGCGAGTGCAAAGAAGGTTCAGCAGGATGTTGCCTGGTCTCGAGGGTGTCGGCTATGAGGAGAGGTTGAATAAACTAGGATTGTTTTCACTGGAAAGACGGAGGCTGAGGGGAGACCTGATAGAGGTCTACAAAATTATGAGAGGCACAGACAGGGTGGATAGTCAGAGGCTTTTTCCCAAGGTGGAAGTGTCAATTACAAGGGGGCACAGGTTCAAGGTGAGAGGGAAAAGTTTAAGGGAGATGTGCGGGGGAAGTTTTTCACTATGAGAATGGTGGGTGCCTGGAACGCACTGCCAGAGGAGGTGGTGGAAGCAGGAACATTAACAACATTTAAGAGGCACCTGGCTGGGTGCATGAATAGGGAGGGAATAGAGGGATACGGACTGAGTAAGGACAGGTTTTTTTTCAGTTAGAGCATCATGATTAGCACCGGCTTGGAGGGCCGAAGAACCTGTTTCAGTGCTGTACTTTTCTTTGTTCTTTGTTAGCCTTCCAGGCAGCTACGAAAAGTGAACCATGCTGTGCACAGATTGATCATTGTCCTTTCTTTCACTTTGATTTCTGTTCTACTGCTGTGGATGGGCTGAATCTTTGCACAGATTGTTGGCTGTAAATGACCCTCTGCAAATGAAAACAAACTAAACCTATTTATTATGCAGCAAGAATCGTGAGTTAACAAGAAGCCCTCTAACAATGTAGATTCTGGAAGCTTTCTAATATTGACCATCAACATATTGAATAGCACAGCGGACTTGATGAGTTGTAAGGTCTAACTGCTGTTCCTATTTCTTGTGTTCCTCTATACCTAACCCCCATGCTGCACTTAGACCATAGACCATCAGAGATAGGAGCAGAATTAGGCCATTCGGCCCATCGAGTCTGCTCCATCATTCAATCATGGCTGATATTTTTCTCATCCCCATTCTCCTGCCTTTTCCCCATAACCCCTGATCCCCTTATTAATCAAGAACCTATCTATCTCTGTCTTAAAGACACTCAATGATCTGGCCTCCACAGCCTTCTGCGGCAAAGAGTTCCACAGATTCACCACTCTCTGGCTGAAGAAATTTCTCCTCATCTCTTTTAAAGGATCGTCCTTTTAGCCTGAGGTTGTGCCCTCTGGTTCTAGTTTTTCCTACCAGTGGAAGCATCCTCTCCACATCCACTCTATCCAGGCCTCGCAGTATCCTGTAAATTTCAGTCAGATCCTCCCTCATCCTTCTAAACTCCAACGAGTACAGACCCAGAGTCCATAACCGTTCCTCATACGACAAGCTCTTCATTCCAGGGATCATTCTTGTGAACCTCCTCTGGACTCTTTCCAAAGCCGGCACATCCTTCCTTAGATACGGGGCCCAAAACTGTTCATAATGCTCCAAATAGGGTCGGACCAGAGCCTTATACAGCCTCAGAAGTACATCCTTGCTCTTGTATTCTCGCCCTCTTGACATGAATGCTAACATTGCATTTGCCTTCCTAACTGAACACTGAACCTGCACGTTAACCTTAAGAAAATCTTAAACGATGACTCCCAAGTCCCTTTGTGTTTCTGATTTCCTAAGTATTTTCCCATTTAGAAACTAGTCTGTGCCTCCATTCCTCCTTCCAAACTGCATAACCTCACACTTTTCCACATTGTATTCCATCTGCCACTTCTTTGCCCACTCTCCTAACCTGTCCAAGTCCTTCTGCAGCCCCCCCTGCTTCCTCAATACTACCTGTCCCTCTACATATCTTTGTATCATCTGCAAACTGAGCAACAATGCCTTCAGTTCCTTCCTCCAAATCATTAATGTATATTGTGAAAAGTTGTGATCCCAGCACCGACCCCTGAGGCACACCACTAGTCACCGGCTGCCATCCCGAGAAAGATCCCTTTATTCCCACTCTCTGCCTTCTGCCAGTCAGCCAATCCTCTATCCATGCCAGGATCTTACCCTTGACACCATGGGCACTTAACATATTTATCAGTCTCCTATGGGGCACCTTGTCAAAGGCCTTGCCCTGGGAGTGTCAGCCTGAGCATTGCAGAGGGAATGTCAGCGCAGGGGGAGTGTTGGCACAGTGTCGGGTGTGGGGAGGAGTGTCGGTGTTGGGGCAGTCACAGGGAATGTGATGGTTTCTGTGCTATGCTGTTAAAGGTATGTAGCTGAATTACTACATTGGCGATGAGGAGAATTCTTTCCCCCATCTTTCCCTCTGGACAATCTCTGTATGTCCAGAATCATCTCCAGTAAGAAAATGCCATTGTGCCTCTTTTCAGGAAACTCTAGCTCTATGACAATAGTGTGGAAGACTGGGCCCAATACACTTCTGTGTGCTAGCAACATTGAAGGAAATGAAAAACAAAGTGATATTATTGATAGCATGCGGGGCACTGAGTTTCAATGTGATAAGTCTGACCTAACTAGATGCTTCCGACTCAAATACTTTTAATGAGGTTGTAGAAAAAACACAATGACCTTAAGCCCTCTGTAATCCCCAGAATTATTTCTTCAACATGGCTGGAGAAATCTTTCACTGAGTTCTTGGTTAGGTTGCGGAATTTGGCTAAAAATTGCAGATTTGGACTGCCTCTTAACAGAGTGTTACGAGACAGATTGGTATGTGGGATAAATGACCTAACAACCCAAAAGAAGCTATTGGCAGAACCCAATTTGGACTTTAGAAATAAACTGTTGAAATAACCTTATCACTTGAGAACGCAGGGAGAGGGGCTCAGGGAATTCAGGGAGCATCAGGCAGCAATGTCCTCCAACGAGGGGGAGGGACCTTATCTAATCGCTCCTCAATGTGCTTGTGTAAATCAAGTGTTAAAGGACCTCTTTCGATATAGAAACCCTAATGTCACCATCAGACAGTCAAGGAAAAGCAGTGATGACCCCAAGAGTATTAGGGAATATACTCCAGAAAGGTGTAGTTGCCAGATGATGGATTATTATGAGCACTGTCAAAGCACATAACTATGGCCAAGTTTCAGGACCAGGCCAAATGTGTGCTGCCTAGGAAGAAAGCTGGTACCTGATTGAGCCTTCCAGAGACAGGGACACTTCAACTGAATTGTATTATTCCAATGAACGTTACTGATAATGGTGGAATTACTAGTAAGTGGCCATCCCTTGAAGGTGGAGGTGAGCCGTAGTCTCTTTTATTGGAGAACGATAAACGTCTCCAATCGAGCATCCAACTCCTGAGGTTGGAAGATACAGAGGACCGGCTAGCCACCTACCTGAGCAGATCCCTTACAGATGAAAGACACCACAATGGCCCCAGTAACCTTTAGGCAGCAATCAGCTCGTCTCCCACTCATTGTTGTACGGGGGCATGGACCAAACCATATGAGAAGATATTGGCTCAAGTAGACCCGGCTGAGATGGTTGAAAATCTTCAGGCAAGATATAGGGGGACTGTATGAGGTTGTTAGTAGATACCCTGGAAGGCCTGGGAAAAATAAAAGGAGCCAAGGCCTTGATCAACGTTGACCCTGACACGACACCAGGTACTTGGGAGCCATGCCAGTCCCTTACACCATGCTGGAGAAAGGGGTAACTGTTCTTAAGTCTGCCAAATGAATTTACCTTGTGAGGAATAAAAATTAACAGTCAATCGGATCTCCAAATGCCATGCCCTGAATCAAAGATTTGTACGCCAAGTTAACATGTTTTCCATGTTGGACATCGACACCTAAGTTCAGCTTGAATTTCTTGAGTCCTCCTGGAAATATGTGGCGATCAACATTCATAAGGGACTCTACCAGTATACTTGTTTGCCCTTTGGTGTCTCGTCAGTGTGTGCCATCTTGCAAAGAGTTACTGAGAACATCCTTCAAGGGCTACCCAAGGTAGCAGTATACTAACTTTCAATCTCCCTACTGTCTCTCCAGTCGCACTGTTTCCGTTCTCCTGACTATATCTCCTCTGGCACTGCTTATGATCTCTTGACTGTCTCTCCAGTTGTGCTGTTTCCAATCTCCTGGCTGTCTCCTCTGGCACTATTTCCAATCTCCCGACCGTCTCTCTTCTCGTGCTGCTTTCAATCTGCCAACTGCCTCTTCTATTGCGCTGTTTTAGTCTCTCGACTGCTTCTCCTCTCGCGCTGTTTCCAATCTCCTGCTCTGACACTCCACCTTGCCAGTGGCCTGTTACCTGCCGATACTTACTGTCTCTCTCACGATAGTTGGGATATTGAAGGGCAGCTGGGTTCAAATGCTATTGGAAATCATCCTCTGAGTTCTGGAATCCTTGCAATGAGCTGTGAGACCTTTGATGTGTTCCCATTCTTCTTTTGCAGCATAAAGTTCACAATCAAACACGGAAAAGAAGGGATCATTGATTTCACATCAGGATCAGAACTGATTATTTCCAAAGCAAAGAATGGTCACTTGTCTGTGGTAAGATTCACCTCACAATGTAACGTACATTCCAACATTGTTCATGAAAGGCTCCATATTTGATGCTGCTCCAATATCCTGTAAATTCTCATACACATTACCTGTTCAACATCAACAGCATCTTGCATTTATGTAGTGCCTATAGCATCGTATAGCTTCCTCTACCTCATAGGCATGTGTCAAGCAGTATTCAGCACTGAACCACAAGAGGAAATGTTAGGATAACTGATCACAGACGTGGGGTATTTCTAAACACTAACTTTATTGAGCGATTATTGCGTAACAGTGAAATCATTTTATAATCTAACTCCTGGTTGGAGGTTCATTGTTGAGAAGGTTTTAAAGAGCATCATGAGAAGGTGAGTGAGAGAGACGGAGAGAGAGAGAGCCACAGAGAGGTTTAGGGACAGAATTCCAGAGCCCAGGTCCCAGGGAACTGAAAGCACAGATGCCATGGCTGGAATGATTACATTTGGAGATTGTCAAGAGTTAGAATTAGATAAGTGCAGAAATCTCAGGGTCAAGGTTGCAGAGATAGGTTGGGGATGTTGGAATGGGTGAGACATTGGAGAGATTTACAAACAAGACTGAGAATTTTAAACCAAGAGGTTGCTGGACAGGAAGTCAACACAAGTCCATTGTCAGAGATTGAATGGGATTTATCATAGAATCCCTACAGTGCAGAAGGAGGCCTTTCAGCCCATCGAGTCTGCACTGACTCTCTGACAGAGAATCTTAGCCCAGATCCTGCTCTTCCCTGCCCTATTCCTGTAACCCCACACATTTCCCATGGCTAATCCTTTACATCTACACATCTTTGGATACTAAGGGGTAATTTAGCACAGCCAATCCACCTCATTTACACATCTTTAGACTGTGGGAGGAAACCAGAGCACCCGCAGGAAACCCATGCAGACACGGGGAGAATGTACTAAACTCCACACAGGCAATCACCCAAGGCTGGAATTGGACCTGGGTCCCTGGCACTGTAAGGCAGTGGTGCCAATTACTGTGCCACCGTGCCACCCACATTTAGTGCGAGTTAAAACATGAACTCATCCAAAACTGTCTTGTCCAAATTTGGGGTGGCTGGAAGATGGGAGGCCATCCAGTCGTGCATTAGAATATTCAAGGGCGGCACGGTAGCACAGTGGTTAGCACTGCTGCTTCACAGCTCCAGGGTCCTGGGTTCGATTCCCGGCTCGGGTCACTGTCTGTGTGGAGTTTGCACATTCTCCTCGTGTCTGCGTGGGTTTCCTCCGGGTGCTCCGGTTTCCTCCCACAGTCCAAAGATGTGCGGGTTAGGTTGATTGGCCAGGTTAAAAATTGCCCCTTAGAGTCCTGGGATGTGTAGGTTAGAGGGATTAGCAGGTAAATATGTGGGGGTAGGGCCTGGGTGGGATTGTGGTCGGTGCAGACTTGATGGGCCGAATGGCCTCCTTCTGCACTGTAGGGTTTCTATGATATCTATGATAAGCATAGATGGGGGTTTTGGCAACAAATGAGCTTAGGTTGGGGTGTAGGTGGCCCACTGTGATGGTGAGAGAGGGTGGGTGGTCTTAATGATGGTACAGATATGGGGCTGGCAGCTCCACCTGAATTCAGATACGCCACCAGGCTTGCTAATGGAGTGGCTCAGCTTTAAACAGTGGCCAGGGAGAAGAATGGCGTCAGTGGCTCAGTGAGAATATAAGTGGAAAATCTCTTTGAAACCTCAGCCATGAGGTTTGAGAGGACTTTACCTTTTGCTTTGTAAAGGTATTGCTAATCTGTAAATACTCTGCATTTCAAATCCAGATTTGATCTGGAGCCTATAAAAAGAGAAGCTTAAGAATGGGTAACTAGCACATGTTGGTAGGCATTGGTACAACAGAGTGTCACACACCAGGAGGGTGCTCCTGCTTCCAATCACAGCTTTTGCGAGAATGAGGATAGGAGAAGACAGCTAGATCCTGGGAGGGGGGCGAGGGAAGCAGATGCAGTTTAAGGTGGATGTGTGCGAGCTGACACATTTTGAAAGGGTGAAGGGAATGGATGATCTCTCTAAATTAAAGGACGTGGAAGCGTAGAGATGAGCAGAAGCTACCTGGGGTACAAGCAGAGAGTTTCCTGAGAGTGTTAATGAAGGTTGATGAACCCATTAGAAAGGTGTAAATTATAAATAGGGTCGTCTGTCCAAAACATAGTTAGAGCACCATTATAGAAGCAGAAATGTTCACTGTAGATTCACCAAGCTGAGGTCATAGATGAGAAACTAGTAATGGTAAGAAGCCTCACAACACCAGGTGAGCGAGGTATATATGTATATTATATATACTTATATATACATACACACATAATTCACACTCACCTGATGAAGGAGCAGGGCTCTGAAAGCTTGTGATACCAAATAAACCTGTTGGACTTTAACCTGGTATTGTGAGACTTCTTACTGTGTCCACCCCAGTCCAACGCCGGCATCTCCACATCAAACTAGTAATGAGTAGAGATTTGAGATATGAACACTATTTTCACTAGAGTAGAGAGGTTCAGAGGAGATCTAATAGAGGCTTTCAAATGTTGATGAATTTTGATAGTGAAGAGGGAAAGACTATTTTTGCAAGTTGGACAATCGATGACAAGGGGACATTTGTTTAAACATGTCGCTGAGTAACAGAGGAGAGAGAATGGAAGACCTCTTCAGGTCAAGGAATACTGTGCTACAGGAAGTGGTTGGAAGAGAGGGCATTGTATCTTTTATGAGAAACCAACAAAACGTTTGAAATGATGGGAAGTACAGGAATATTGGGAGAGACTGGAGAAGTGGGATTAGTTTACGATTGTCCTAACAATCAGCATGGATGCAACAGGCCAAATGAGCTTCTGCATTGTAATATGCTTTCAAAGGAAAGTCATGTGGGTGATTTAATACTTGGGGGTGAGGTTTGGCAACACTATGGGGGCCAGGGTCAGATGTGGATCTTTGAACAGCGTTTCCCAGCTGACGTTGAACTCTTTTGCTATCCATGTAGGTGGCTCCTCGACTCAACTCCAGATGATGCTGGGAGCGAGATCCAGTGGCAGCCCATTGTACAGATGGATGGTTTGAAGATGTGCACCAATAACTGACGGCATCCCAAAAAAGGAGCTTGTACGCTTATTGGTGAGGCATTCGAGTAGTCCGCCTTAGCCCCAACCCTCTCATTTCCTTTATACTCTTTCCCTTGACTGCCAAAGCCTGTGCTTCCAAACCAGGAACAGTGATTCCAGGTTATACTTTAATCACACAAAAAATTTAAAGAAAATTTATATTAAAAATGGCTGTCATTATCAATGACTCACTAAATTTAATCACACTACTGCCTCTGTGCGTGTGTGATATTTAAAGCAATATAATATAATATATATATACATAATCCACAAAAAAAATCCAAGCGGTTCTGAAGTGAAGCTCTATCCCTTCTGATTCTATGACATCACAGAAAAGAGCAGACCAACCTGGGGGAGGGGAGAGGGGAGTCCTTCAAGGTCAAATGTCACTGAAGAAATGAACCAAGAGCTGATTTTTTTTATATATACAAGTCCGTTCTCTGGTGAAGTTTCTCTGCTGAGTTCCTTGGTGAGTGACTCAAGCCATAAAGAGTTGGTCTTTTTGCCTCACCTGTAATTGCTAATAACACCTGTCCCACATTGAAACTACTAGATGGTTTTCCCTCTGTTGCTGTGGGAGTCTCTGCAGATTATAGGGTGGGTTTGACAAAGCCTGGTCCACTCTCAGTGAAACTGTTGAGTGAGAAGAGAGATGCATTGGTTGTTGATCACTGCCATGGCTTTATTTGTAACTTGACTGTTTAGATGCCACACGAGTGCTGTTCAGGCCTGGCTACGTGTATTAAAAGATGGAAGGCAACATAAGTCAGAACAGAATCCAGCTTAGATCAGGTTGTTTCACATCACCCTGGATGCTGGGAAGTTTGGTAGATTGTTTAACTTGATGCCTGCAGCAGTTTGGTGGCACAATGTTCTAATATTTGCCTGCAAATTGTCCAATAAAGCAAAGGGTCAGGAGAGTGGTGCAGATCGTGGCCACCTCCAAGATTTCATCTTGAAAGCAGGTATGGCTCCTTCTCAGAAACAGGAAATGGATCTTCTGTCAATGGACTCATGCTAGCCTTGCTATCCATTATCTAGTGCCTGTTCACCAGCCCATCCCTTAATCGAAGCTCGATTCATTTTGGAGGAATAATATAAGTTTGAACAACAAGGCTGGAGAGAGAGCGGGCTACTCAATACGATGCAAATGTACAGAGCGCTTGTATTCAATGTGTGTAATAAATTAAGGCAATATGCTTTAAGAGCAATGAGCGTTCCCACCTTCCCTGTAAGGTGCAAAAGAGGCGCCAAAACAACTATCTACAGAAACATTGTGTAGGAGAGTGGCTATGCAGAGGTGGCAGTTTGGAGATTTGTTTAGTTACACGCACAGCTGGCCACAATACCTTTTGACACCCTGTCCATGTGGTGGTTCTGAGCTAACTGCAGTCTCCAACATACACCCAACTCTAGAGGGACAACTCGTAGCACCAGAGCTTTGACAGAGACCTGAGCAGAAATCTTCACTTCAACCCATTGTCGAACAGGATGAGAATTTCAAAAGAAAATGCTTCAAAAATTAATGAAAAGATTGTAATAACCTTTGTATAGATGGATATTATGTGAAACCATCTCATTTTCAATAAAAATGTCCCAATTCTTTCTGTTTTCATTTTCTTTGCCGTACGTGATTCATGCTAGGAGCAATTGAAGAGAATATTCACCATTTTCGACTTCTCATGCTCACTCACTCCTTGTTCCCGCTTCCCTTTCCTTTCACTTCCTCACTCGACTCTCCGTCCTCACCTCTCTCAGTCCAACCCCATCCTGCCCAAACTACACCCCTCCCGCAACTGCCCAATCCCCTCCCCAACCCCACCCCTACCTTCCCTCACCCTGCCCAATTCCTGCCCCCACCCTAACCCCACCTCGCCCAATCCCCACCTCAACCCCACCCCTACCTTCCCCCACCCTGCCTAATCCCTGCCCCCACCCCAACCTCACCCCTCCCTGCCCCCACCTCCTCACCCCTCCCCCACCCTGCCCAATCCCCACCTCAACCCCACCCCTACCTTCCCCCACCCCCCCACCCTGCCCAATCCCCTCCCCAACCCCACCCCTACCTTTCCCCACCCTGCCCAATCCCTGTCCCCACCCTGCCTAATCCCCGTCCCCACCCTGCCTATTCCCCACCCCCTTCCCCAGCCAGATGTACTGTGCTGTTACAGGTAACATTGACATATCACTAGTTGTTCTGACCAGGTCTGAACCGAGGATCAAGGATGTGAAGCCTGGATTGGTGAGAGCCCTGGATTTGCCTGTGCTTTCTCCCATGCTGCCGTCAAAGGTCTCTCCTTGCCCCAGGACAGACACGGAGCCCAGGTGGTTTTGTTCAGAAGGCAAATGGAATTGTTTAGGGGAGGCGATGGCCTAGTGGTATCATCACTAGATTATTAATCCAGAAACTCAGCTAAGGTTCTGGGGATCTGGGTTCGAATCTCACCACAGCAGATGTTGGAATTTGAATTCAATAAAATCTGAATTTAAGATTCTACTGATAACCATGAAACCATTGTCGATTGTTGTAAAAACCCATCTGGTTCCCTAATGTCCTTCAGGGAAGGAAATCTGCCGTCCTTACCTGGTCCGGCCTACATGTGACTCCAGAACCACAGTTGACCCTCAACTGCCCTCCAAGAGCAAGTAAGGTTGGGCAATAAATGTTGGCCAGTCAGAGATGCCCCTGTCCCATGAATGAATAAAGAAAGTTACACACTGGGCGCACTGGCGAAGGAGAAGAACACAGAGCTCAAATAGAAAGACTTGTATTTCAACCGCATGTATCATGATCTCAGGATGTGCCAAAGTCTGTTGCAGTCGATGAAGAGTTTTTGATGTATAGTCACCACTGTCATTTAGAGAACATAGTAAGAGTTTTAACAACAGGTTAAAGTCCAACAGGTTTATTTGGTAGCAAACGCCATTAGCTTTCGGAGCGCTGCTCCTTCGTCAGATGGAGTGGATATCTGCAGATATCCACTCCATCTGACGAAGGAGCAGCGCTCCGAAAGCTAATGGCGTTTGCTACCAAATAAACCTGTTGGACTTTAACCTGGTGTTGTTAAAACTCTTACTGTGTTTACCCCAGTCCAACGCCAGTATCTCCACATCATTTAGAGAACATGACAGCAAATTAATGCAGAGCAAGATCTCAAAGACAGCAATGTATCAATGGCCAGATTAAGTGATGTAGTTGAGGGATTAATTTCAGTCGAGGGCATTGATGAGAATTCCTCTGCTATTCCATAAAATCTTTGACACGCACGGTGCTCTAGTTTAAAGTCCACATTGAAAGACAGCGCTCCCTCAGTACTGACCTTCTGACAGTGCGGCACTCCCTCCGTACTGACAGTGTGGCACTCCCTCAGTACTGACCCTCTGACAGTGCAGCACTCCCTCAGTACTGACCCTCTGATAGTGCGGCACTCCCTCAGCACCGATCTTCTGACAGTGCAGCACTCCCTCAGTACTGACCCTCTGATAGTGCGGCACTCCCTCAGCACCGATCTTCTGACAGTGCGGCACTCCCTCAGTACTGACCTTCTGACAGTGCGGCACTCCCTGAGTACTGCAATTGATTTTCAGAAATGCACTCTCATTTCCTGTTCTCTCAGTGTCTGGGTATAAAAAGCAGTTTTGCCTGAATGTTGACCCTCACAGTCTATTCCGAGAATCTGATCTCAATGAGCTCAAATTCCAGGTTGACGCTAGTTTCTGAGTGACAGTATAGAGGGAGCTTTACTCTGTATCTAACCCCGTGCTGTACCTGTCCTGGGAGTGTTTGATGGGGACAGTGTAGAGGGAGCTTTACTCTGTATCTAACCCCGCGCTGTACCTGCCCTGGGAGAGTTTGATGGGGGAACAATGTAGAGGGAGCTTTACTCTGTATCTAACCCCGTGCTGTAATTGTGAAAATCAGGGTTTATTTTAAGAAGTGCATCATGCTGTTTGCTTCCTCTAATTGCTGTTATTGGATTCCTAACTCTCCCAAATCCGGAACTGTAAGAAAATGCCCTACGATTATGTTGACATTACTCATACCCACACTGGAGAGAAATCAAACACAGCTGCTAGTTTAGCGAAGCTTTATTTTCTTGTGTTTCACTGCAATATTACAGCTGAGGGCACACATTCAAGTGTGAAGTTAACCCTTTACCAAGACGTCCCTTGAGGCCAGAATTATCATGATTACTACATGTAGACTGGGTTCCTGGTGGGTACGGGCTGTGCCAATTCCAGCTCGGGTTATTGGATACACGCTGTGGGTTGTGCCAATCCCAGCTCGTCTTAGTGGGTGCACGATGTGGGCTGTGCCAACCTTGCTTGTGTTAGTGGGTACATAGTGTGGGCTGTGCCAATCCCGGCTCGGGTTAGTGGTTGCGCCGTGTGGGCTGTGCCAATCACCGCTTGGGTTAGTGGTAGAGTAGTAAGGGCGTGGAATGCCCTGCCTGCAGCAGTAGTGGACTCGTCAACATTAAGGGCATTCAAATGGTTATTGGATAAACATATGGATGATATTGGAATAGTGTAGGTTAGATGGGCTTTAGATTGGTTTCACTGGTCGGCGCAACATCGAGGGCCGAAAGGCCTGTACTGCGCTGTTATGTTCTATGAAGGAGACAGATTTGGATTTATAAAGGGAGAAGGAAAGGCTCAGTATAATGCTTGGTGCTGACAGAGAGAGGCAAGCTATACTGTTATGATGAGCTGTTGAGAGGAGTGTAGTTTAGACAGAGCGGGATAGTGGCATGAAGGGACAGGTGTTACTGTGTGGGACTTTTGTGCTTCCATCATCCAACTGCGTGGCGGTGATATAAACTGCTGAACCTGAGCAGTTGGATTGGGTGAGAAGTGAGTGTTTGATGGCTGAGGGATTGGTAAACTGGCGAAGATCACTTTCTACATAGGTTTTGCCTGTGGATAATTCCAGACTTGTTCCACTGTCTATTGGCGGACAGATTCTCCCATCAGCTCCCTGGGATCCAAGACCCTCGCGATATGCAGCAAAGAGCCAGATGGGTTGTCGTACAGGACCAAGAGGAAGGGCCGGTTGACGTGGAAGTCCATGATGATTTGTCCGAAACGGGGATCCAACGGAGGAGACTCCTGAGCACCCCTCTCGCCCAACTCCAAGAAAGCATGGTGCTTAATGCTGGAGATCATCATTGGCACGTTTGTAATTTTATTCAGTCGTGATGGAGTGTAGAGAGGAGTCAGATCTGGTTGGAAACAAACAGACATTTCTTTGCTTCTGTGCATTTTTTTTGAATTATCGGTAAGGAATTCAATCTGATTTTACAGTCTCACCACCCCTCATCACCCCACAAAAAGTATCAAGCGCATCTCTGTTCAAAACTTCAAAACAGCAATGGTAGCAAGCTCTGAAACCTCAAGTTTCTGGACAGCAAAGAGACTGAGTGGCACCCCCATTGGCAAACAGCTAGCTCCCATAAACAGTAATGTAATCATGACCCAGTATTTTTTCAGTAGTGCTGGTTGAGGGATAATGTAACCAGATTTGCAGACAACACACACACAGATGGAAAGGCAAGTTGTCAGAGGGATACAAACAACTTGGAGATATTGATAGGTTAAGTAAGTGGGCAAAAAGTTGGCAGATGTGGGGAAATGTGAAGTTGGTCATTTTGGAAGGGAGAACAAAACGGTATTATTTAATATGGAGAAAAACCATAGAAAGCTACAACACAAAGGGACTTGGGGCCCTTGTGCACAAAACACAGAAAGCTAGCACACAGGTGCTGCAGGTAATCAGGAAAGCTAATGGAACATTGCCCTTATTTCCAGGGACTGGAGTATCAGAATGGGGAAATCTTGCTGCAACTGTACAAGGTACTGGTGAGACCACATCTGGAGCACTGTGAGCAGTTTTGGTCTGCTTATTTAAGATATTATTTCATTGGAGGCAGTTCAGAGAAGGTTCACTAGGATGATCCCCGGTATGGAGGGATTGTCTACTGAGGAAAGGTTAAACAGGTTGAGACTCTACTCATTGGGATTTAGAAGAATGAGGTCTCTCATTGAAACATATAGGATTCTTAAAGGGCTTGACAGGGTCAATGTTGAGAGGATTAAAGGGCACAGTCTCAGAATAAAAGGACATCAATTTAAGATTGATATGAGGAGGAATTTCTCCTGAGAGGGTTGTGAGTCTTTGGAACTCGTTGCCACAGAGAGCCACAGAGTCCTTGTGTATATTTAAGGCTGAGATAGATTTTTGATCAGCAAGGGAATCGAAGGTTACGGGGAAAGGGCAGGAAAGTGGATGTGGGGAATGTCAGATCCTATTGAATGGCAGAGCAGGCTCAAGGCGCTGAATGGCCTACTCTTCCTATTTCCTATGTTCTTATAGATATGAAGCAGAACTCTCCAGCTCTTCTTTGAAGGGTGGCGGTGGGAGCTTTAACATCTATCCAAGAAAGTAGACAGGATTTCCGCTTAACATCTCACCTCAAATATAGAAGTGCAGCACTTCCTCAGCAGTGATCCTCTGACAGTGCAGTGCGGCACTCCCTCAGTACTGACCCTCTGACAGTGCGGCACTCCCTCAGTACTGACCCTCTGACAGTGCGGCACTCCCTCAGTACTGACCCTCTGACAGTGCGGCACTCCCTCAGTACTGACCCTCTGACAGTGCGGCACTCCCTCAGTACTGACCCTCTGACAGTGCGGCACTCCCTCAGTACTGACCCTCTGACAGTGCGGCACTCCCTCAGTACTGACCCCCTGACAGTGCGGCACTCCCTCAGTACTGACCCTCTGACAGTGCGGCACTCCCTCAGTACTGACCCCCTGACAGTGCGGCACTCCCTCAGTACTGACCCCCTGACAGTGCGGCACTCCCTCAGTACTGACCCTCTGACAGTGCGGCACTCCCTCAGTACTGACCCCCTGACAGTGCGGCACTCCCTCAATACTGACCCTCTGACAGTGCGGCACTCCCTCAGTACTGACCCTCTGACAGGGCGACACTCCCTCAGTACTGATCCTCTGACAGTGCGGCACTCCCTCAGCACTGACACTCTGACAGTGTGGCATTCCCTCAGTACTGACCCTTTGACAGGGCAGCACTCCCTCAATACTGACCCTCTGACAGTGCGGCACTCCCTCTACTGACCCTCTGACAGTGTGGCACTCCCTCAATACTGACCCTCTGACAGTGCGGCACTCCCTCAGTACTGACCCTCTGACAGTGCGGCACTCCCTCTACTGACCCTCTGACAGTGCGGCACTCCCTCAGTACTGACCCTCTGACAGTGCGGCACTCCCTCTACTGATCCTCTGACAGTGCGGCACTCCCTCTACTGATCCTCTGACAGTGCGGCACTCCCTCAATACTGACCCTCTGACAGTGCGGCACTCCCTCAGTACTGATCCTCTGACAGTGCGGCACTCCCTCAACACTGACAGTGTGGCATTCCCTCAGTACTGACCCTTTGACAGGGCAGCACTCCCTCAATACTGACCCTCTGACAGTGCGGCACTCCCTCTACTGATCATCTGACAGTGCGGCACTCCCTCAGCACAAGATAAATTTGCCATAGTCTCGGATGAACATAGGCACTAACTGTTGGTGATTTAACCTGAGGCTCACCAAGCACCAGGCGAGGGGCACGGTTGAGCAGGCAGGGCCTTCATGAATAGTCTCAACTGGTGCGGGAATTGAACGCACACTGTTGGCGTCACTAACTCGCTGTCCAGCCAACTGAGCTAAATTGACGGGTTCTCTGGAAGCATTCAGAAGAAAATTAGACTTATCTGAAAGGGAAGAATGTGACAGGTTACGGGGAAGAAGGCAGTGGAATAGCATGAGGTGAATTGCTCATTCGGAGAGCTGGTGCAAACACAATTGGCTGAATGGCCTCATTCTGCACCGTGAATTCTGTGACTCTATGATGGCAGTGTGAAGAGATGGTGAACCCTGTCTCATTATTGTGTTGATTCTGCCTCCAATGTAAACACACTTACTCATTTCGCCAAGTGATTCTTTCAGCTCCTGATCAGCTGCGATCTTCAATTTGGGTAAAGACACGCTTGCTCGCACGTCCTGCAGCTGACGGACCAGGTCATGGAGGAACACTGGGTTCAGGTTCTCCTCAATTAGGCTCATGTTCCTTCTGATATCAGCGGGCAGGAAGATGAGCAGGCTGATGTCACCCACATATCGAAACAAGCCAATCTGAAGGACAAAGAGTGAATTCTCCTGATTGGAAACCTGTAAAACTCCACAAGTTCAGCTTTCATCTCCACCCAAGTACCCAATCACTCCGAGTAGAACACCATCTAATATGCGAATGTGCTCCAGCAAGCCCCAGGCAGTTTGTGAGATGTCTAAACTTTACTGGGGTGGGGGGCAATATAAATGATCTAATTGATTCTGCATGGGTCACTGTCTGTGTGGAGTTTGCACATTCTCCTCGTGTCTGTGTGGGTTTCCTCCAGATGCTCCGGTTTCCCCCCACATCCAAAGATGTGCGGGTTAGGTAGATTGGCCAGGTTAAAAATTGCCCCTTAGAGTCCTGAGATGCATAGGTTAGAGGGATTAGCGGGTAAATATGTGGGGGTAGGGCCTGGATGGGATTGTGGTCGGTGCAGACTTGATGGGCCGAATGGCCTCCTTCTGCACTGTAGGGTTTCTATGATTCTTCTATGATTGGGGGGAGGAGGGGGCAGTTCCTGTTCCTGATTGATGTCTCCTGAGCACATACTCAAACAGTCTGCTCTACTGCCCCTCTGCCAGTGCGACACTCCCTCAGTACTGACCCTTCCTGACAGTGTCACAGAAGCAGCTTTAGAAAAAATGTGAAGGCATTGGAGAGGGTACAGAAAAGATTCATATGACTGGTTCCAAGGATAAGAAACTTCAGTAGTGAAGAAACAGCCCAACCATTGCTTACAAAAGAAATGAAATCATAGAAATCATAGAAACCCTACAGTATAGAAAGAGGCCATTCGGCCCATCGAGTCTGTACCGACCACAATCCCACCCAGGCCCTACCCCCATATCCCTACACATTTACCCACTAATCCCTCTAACCTACACATCTCAGGACACTAAGGGGCAATTTCAGCATGGCCAATCAACCTAACCTGCACATCTTTGGACTGTGGGAGGAAACCGGAGCACCCGGAGGAAACCCACGCAGGATGATATTCGATCCAAACAGGAGACATATGAGGTTGTGAGCGAGCCTGAGGATTAGAAGTTCAGTATTCAACAAAGGAGGACAAAGAGACTGATTAGGAGGGAAAAAATAAAGAGTATGAGAGTAAAGTTGCAAATACCATAAAAGTGGCTGTAAAAGCTGTAAGTGGATGAAAAGGCAAAAGATTCATGAAGACAAATGTAGATCCTTCATAGTCCAAAACAGAACAGGGGAGGCGATGGCCGAGTGGTCTTATCGCTAGACCATTAATCCAGAAACTCAGCTAATGTTCTGGGGGACCCGGGTTCAAATCCTATCACGGCAGATGGTAGAATTTGAATTCAATAAAAAATATCTGGAATTAAGAATCTACTGATGACCATGAAACCAATGTCAATTGTCGGAAAAACCCATCTGGTTCACTAATGTCCTTTAGGGAAGGGAATCTGCCGTCCTTACCCGGTCTGTCCGACATATGACTCCAGAGCAATGTGGTTAACTCTCAACTGCCCTCTGAAATGGCCTGGCAAACCACTCAGTTCAAGGGCAACTAGAGATGGGCAATAAATGCTGGCCAGCGATGCCCACAAATGAATTTTTAAAAATTATAACAGAGTACAGGGAAATGGCAAAGCAATTAAACAATTTCTCTCTTTGAGGAAGACAAAAATAACTTCCCAGAAATGCTAGGGAACCATGAGCAGAAGGAATTGGAGGAAATTAATATTACTAAAAAAAAAGCGCTGGAGAAATTAATGGAACTGAAAGTTGATAAATCCCCAGATTCTGATCATCCACATCACTAAAGGAGGAGGGCATGGAAATAATGGATCTGTTGTTGTCATTTACCAAAATTCTTTAGATCCTAGAGCAGTCCCAGCTGATTGGAGGGCGGTAAATATAACCTCACTATTTAAAAAGGAGGGAGGGAGAAATCAGGGTATTACAGACAGTTAGCCTCATATCAACAATAGGAAAAGCACAAGAGTATTATAAAGGATATGAAAACTGGGCACTCAGAAAGTATGAATGGGATTAGACAAAGTAACCATGGGTTTATGAAAGGGAAATTAAGTTTGACAAACCCGCTGGAGTTTTTTGAGGTTGTAACTAGTAGAATAGATAAGGGTGAACCAGTGGATGCAGTGTATTAGGATTTTCAGAAAGTTTTTGATAAATTCCTTTTGATAAAAGGCTAGTGTGTAAAGTTAAAGCACATGGGATTGAGGGTAATATATTGGCATGGATTGAGAGTTGGTTAGCAAACAGGAAACAGAGTGGGAATAAAAGGGTCTTTTTTGAAGGAGCAGGCAGTGATTAATGCAGTCCCACAGGGATCAGTACTTGGGCCCCAGCTAGTCACCACATACATCAA
The DNA here is from genome assembly GCF_964213995.1 of Mustelus asterias. Taxonomy (NCBI): domain Eukaryota; kingdom Metazoa; phylum Chordata; class Chondrichthyes; order Carcharhiniformes; family Triakidae; genus Mustelus; species Mustelus asterias. The sequence continues at coordinate 65,728 of NW_027590451.1, forward strand.
TGATTTGGATGAGGGAACCAAATGTAATATTTCCAAATTTGCAAAACTTGGTGGGAATGTGGGTGCTGAGGAGGATAGTGGAAGGCTTCAAGGTGAGTTAGACAAGTTGAGTGAATGGGCAAATACATGGCAATGCAGTGTAACATGGATAAATGTGAAGTTATCCACTTTGGACTAAGAAATAGAATGGCAGAGTATTATTTAGATAGTAATAGATTGGGAAATGTTGACAGACAAAGGGTGTCTCAGTACACCAGTCACTGAAAGCTAACATGCTGGTACAGCAAGCAGTTGAAACAAAGAATTCTGACAGGGCTGGGTGTAGGGATGTTGTTTCCTCTGGCTGGAGGGGTGAGGGGGCGGGGGGACAAGAGAGTTCCGAACAAGTCTCAGGATACAGGGTCATTCAGGACAGGGATGAGGAAGAATTTCTTCACTCGGAGGGTGGGCAATCTGTGGAATTCTCTACCACAGAAAGATGTGAAGTCCATGTCACTGAATATATTTAAGATAATAGATTTCTCAACTCTAAAGGTGTCCAGGGACATGGGGAGAGTGAGGGAGTTTAGTGTTGAGCGAGAAGTTCAGCCATGACCATTTTGAATAGTGAAGCTGGCTGGATGCACCGAATGGCTTTCTCCTGCTCCTGTTTCTGTGATTTGGAGAAGTCACTCTGTTTTCCTTTGAGAGATGAAGGCTGAAAGGGGATTTCATAGAGGCATTCAAAATCATGAAGGGTCTGGACTGACTAGACAGGGAGAAGCTGTTCCCACATGTGAAAGGATTAAGAATGAGAATGTGCAGCACTTCCTCAGTACTGACCCTCTGACAGTGCGGCACCCCCTCAGTACTGACCCTCTGACAGTGCAGCACTCCCTCAGCACTGACCCTCTGACAGTGCAGCACTCCCTCAGTACTGACCCTCTGACAGTGCGGCACTCCCTCAGTACTGACCCTCTGACAGTGCGGCACTCCCTCAGCACTGACCCTCTGACAATGCGGCACTCCCTCAGCACTGACCCACTGACAGTGCGGCACTCCCTCAGTACTGACCCTCTGACAGTGCGGCACTCCCTCAGTACTGACCCTCTGACAGTGCGGCACTCCCTCAGTACTGACCCTCTGACAGTGCGGCACTCCCTCAGTACTGACCCTCTGACAGTGCGGCACTCCCTCAGTACTGACCCTCTGACAGTGTGGCACTCCCTCAGTACTGACCCTCTGACAGTGCGGCACTCCCTCAGTACTGACCCTCTGACAGTGCGGCACTCCCTCAGTACTGACCCTCTGACAGTGTGGCACTCCCTCAGTACTGACCCTCTGACAGTGCGGCACTCCCTCAGTACTGACCCTCTGACAGTGCGGCACTCCCTCAGCACTGACCCTCTGACAGTGCGGCACTCCCTCAGTACTGACCCTCTGACAGTGCGGCACTCCCTCAGTACTGACCTTCTGACAGTGTGGCACTCCCTCAGTACTGACCCTCTGACAGTGCGGCACTCCCTCAGCACTGACCCTCTGACACTGTGGCACTCCCTCAGCACTGACCCTCTGACAGTGCGGCACTCCTTCAGTACTGACCCTCTGACAGTGCAGCACTCTCTCAGCACTGACCCTCTGACAGTGCAGCACTCTCTCAGCACTGACCCTCTGACAGTGCGGCACTCCCTCAGTACTGACCCTCTGACAGTGCGGCACTCCCTCAGTACTGACCCTCTGACAGTGCGGCATTCCCTCAGTACTGACCCTCTAGGAGTGCTGCATATTTATTTACAGCAATGCTCTTGATTGGCCAACAGACACCCAGAGGATTAATCGTGATTGATTATCCGATGTGAAATCAGTAACAAGCGACTGGCAGCTTTTCATTGGGTTAGGAATTTGAGCGATGTTGATCAGGGTTGGTTAAAAGATGTTGACATACTGATAACCAAGTTTTAGCAGCTTCAGGGTTTGAGGGGCTGAATGGCCTCCTTTGTTCCTCTGGGCCAAGTACAGAGTGTGGTTGTTGCAGCACAGACTCCCGATCAGCAGGAGACGATAATGAGAGTTAGAAGAGCAGCCAGTCTATTCCAAAAGGAGAAGGAATTGGGATTCCTCATACGACAAGCTCTTCATTCCAGGGATCATTCTTGTGAACCTCCTCTGGACTCTTTCCAAAGCCGGCACATCCTTCCTTAGATACGGGGCCCAAAACTGTTCATAATGCTCCAAATAGGGTCGGACCAGAGCCTTATACAGCCTCAGAAGTACATCCTTGCTCTTGTATTCTCGCCCTCTTGACATGAATGCTAACATTGCATTTGCCTTCCTAACTGAACACTGAACCTGCACGTTAACCTTAAGAAAATCTTAAACGATGACTCCCAAGTCCCTTTGTGTTTCTGATTTCCTAAGTATTTTCCCATTTAGAAACTAGTCTGTGCCTCCATTCCTCCTTCCAAACTGCATAACCTCACACTTTTCCACATTGTATTCCATCTGCCACTTCTTTGCCCACTCTCCTAACCTGTCCAAGTCCTTCTGCAGCCCCCCCTGCTTCCTCAATACTACCTGTCCCTCTACATATCTTTGTATCATCTGCAAACTGAGCAACAATGCCTTCAGTTCCTTCCTCCAAATCATTAATGTATATTGTGAAAAGTTGTGATCCCAGCACCGACCCCTGAGGCACACCACTAGTCACCGGCTGCCATCCCGAGAAAGATCCCTTTATTCCCACTCTCTGCCTTCTGCCAGTCAGCCAATCCTCTATCCATGCCAGGATCTTACCCTTGACACCATGGGCACTTAACATATTTATCAGTCTCCTATGGGGCACCTTGTCAAAGGCCTTGCCCTGGGAGTGTCAGCCTGAGCATTGCAGAGGGAATGTCAGCGCAGGGGGAGTGTTGGCACAGTGTCGGGTGTGGGGAGGAGTGTCGGTGTTGGGGCAGTCACAGGGAATGTGATGGTTTCTGTGCTATGCTGTTAAAGGTATGTAGCTGAATTACTACATTGGCGATGAGGAGAATTCTTTCCCCCATCTTTCCCTCTGGACAATCTCTGTATGTCCAGAATCATCTCCAGTAAGAAAATGCCATTGTGCCTCTTTTCAGGAAACTCTAGCTCTATGACAATAGTGTGGAAGACTGGGCCCAATACACTTCTGTGTGCTAGCAACATTGAAGGAAATGAAAAACAAAGTGATATTATTGATAGCATGCGGGGCACTGAGTTTCAATGTGATAAGTCTGACCTAACTAGATGCTTCCGACTCAAATACTTTTAATGAGGTTGTAGAAAAAACACAATGACCTTAAGCCCTCTGTAATCCCCAGAATTATTTCTTCAACATGGCTGGAGAAATCTTTCACTGAGTTCTTGGTTAGGTTGCGGAATTTGGCTAAAAATTGCAGATTTGGACTGCCTCTTAACAGAGTGTTACGAGACAGATTGGTATGTGGGATAAATGACCTAACAACCCAAAAGAAGCTATTGGCAGAACCCAATTTGGACTTTAGAAATAAACTGTTGAAATAACCTTATCACTTGAGAACGCAGGGAGAGGGGCTCAGGGAATTCAGGGAGCATCAGGCAGCAATGTCCTCCAACGAGGGGGAGGGACCTTATCTAATCGCTCCTCAATGTGCTTGTGTAAATCAAGTGTTAAAGGACCTCTTTCGATATAGAAACCCTAATGTCACCATCAGACAGTCAAGGAAAAGCAGTGATGACCCCAAGAGTATTAGGGAATATACTCCAGAAAGGTGTAGTTGCCAGATGATGGATTATTATGAGCACTGTCAAAGCACATAACTATGGCCAAGTTTCAGGACCAGGCCAAATGTGTGCTGCCTAGGAAGAAAGCTGGTACCTGATTGAGCCTTCCAGAGACAGGGACACTTCAACTGAATTGTATTATTCCAATGAACGTTACTGATAATGGTGGAATTACTAGTAAGTGGCCATCCCTTGAAGGTGGAGGTGAGCCGTAGTCTCTTTTATTGGAGAACGATAAACGTCTCCAATCGAGCATCCAACTCCTGAGGTTGGAAGATACAGAGGACCGGCTAGCCACCTACCTGAGCAGATCCCTTACAGATGAAAGACACCACAATGGCCCCAGTAACCTTTAGGCAGCAATCAGCTCGTCTCCCACTCATTGTTGTACGGGGGCATGGACCAAACCATATGAGAAGATATTGGCTCAAGTAGACCCGGCTGAGATGGTTGAAAATCTTCAGGCAAGATATAGGGGGACTGTATGAGGTTGTTAGTAGATACCCTGGAAGGCCTGGGAAAAATAAAAGGAGCCAAGGCCTTGATCAACGTTGACCCTGACACGACACCAGGTACTTGGGAGCCATGCCAGTCCCTTACACCATGCTGGAGAAAGGGGTAACTGTTCTTAAGTCTGCCAAATGAATTTACCTTGTGAGGAATAAAAATTAACAGTCAATCGGATCTCCAAATGCCATGCCCTGAATCAAAGATTTGTACGCCAAGTTAACATGTTTTCCATGTTGGACATCGACACCTAAGTTCAGCTTGAATTTCTTGAGTCCTCCTGGAAATATGTGGCGATCAACATTCATAAGGGACTCTACCAGTATACTTGTTTGCCCTTTGGTGTCTCGTCAGTGTGTGCCATCTTGCAAAGAGTTACTGAGAACATCCTTCAAGGGCTACCCAAGGTAGCAGTATACTAACTTTCAATCTCCCTACTGTCTCTCCAGTCGCACTGTTTCCGTTCTCCTGACTATATCTCCTCTGGCACTGCTTATGATCTCTTGACTGTCTCTCCAGTTGTGCTGTTTCCAATCTCCTGGCTGTCTCCTCTGGCACTATTTCCAATCTCCCGACCGTCTCTCTTCTCGTGCTGCTTTCAATCTGCCAACTGCCTCTTCTATTGCGCTGTTTTAGTCTCTCGACTGCTTCTCCTCTCGCGCTGTTTCCAATCTCCTGCTCTGACACTCCACCTTGCCAGTGGCCTGTTACCTGCCGATACTTACTGTCTCTCTCACGATAGTTGGGATATTGAAGGGCAGCTGGGTTCAAATGCTATTGGAAATCATCCTCTGAGTTCTGGAATCCTTGCAATGAGCTGTGAGACCTTTGATGTGTTCCCATTCTTCTTTTGCAGCATAAAGTTCACAATCAAACACGGAAAAGAAGGGATCATTGATTTCACATCAGGATCAGAACTGATTATTTCCAAAGCAAAGAATGGTCACTTGTCTGTGGTAAGATTCACCTCACAATGTAACGTACATTCCAACATTGTTCATGAAAGGCTCCATATTTGATGCTGCTCCAATATCCTGTAAATTCTCATACACATTACCTGTTCAACATCAACAGCATCTTGCATTTATGTAGTGCCTATAGCATCGTATAGCTTCCTCTACCTCATAGGCATGTGTCAAGCAGTATTCAGCACTGAACCACAAGAGGAAATGTTAGGATAACTGATCACAGACGTGGGGTATTTCTAAACACTAACTTTATTGAGCGATTATTGCGTAACAGTGAAATCATTTTATAATCTAACTCCTGGTTGGAGGTTCATTGTTGAGAAGGTTTTAAAGAGCATCATGAGAAGGTGAGTGAGAGAGACGGAGAGAGAGAGAGCCACAGAGAGGTTTAGGGACAGAATTCCAGAGCCCAGGTCCCAGGGAACTGAAAGCACAGATGCCATGGCTGGAATGATTACATTTGGAGATTGTCAAGAGTTAGAATTAGATAAGTGCAGAAATCTCAGGGTCAAGGTTGCAGAGATAGGTTGGGGATGTTGGAATGGGTGAGACATTGGAGAGATTTACAAACAAGACTGAGAATTTTAAACCAAGAGGTTGCTGGACAGGAAGTCAACACAAGTCCATTGTCAGAGATTGAATGGGATTTATCATAGAATCCCTACAGTGCAGAAGGAGGCCTTTCAGCCCATCGAGTCTGCACTGACTCTCTGACAGAGAATCTTAGCCCAGATCCTGCTCTTCCCTGCCCTATTCCTGTAACCCCACACATTTCCCATGGCTAATCCTTTACATCTACACATCTTTGGATACTAAGGGGTAATTTAGCACAGCCAATCCACCTCATTTACACATCTTTAGACTGTGGGAGGAAACCAGAGCACCCGCAGGAAACCCATGCAGACACGGGGAGAATGTACTAAACTCCACACAGGCAATCACCCAAGGCTGGAATTGGACCTGGGTCCCTGGCACTGTAAGGCAGTGGTGCCAATTACTGTGCCACCGTGCCACCCACATTTAGTGCGAGTTAAAACATGAACTCATCCAAAACTGTCTTGTCCAAATTTGGGGTGGCTGGAAGATGGGAGGCCATCCAGTCGTGCATTAGAATATTCAAGGGCGGCACGGTAGCACAGTGGTTAGCACTGCTGCTTCACAGCTCCAGGGTCCTGGGTTCGATTCCCGGCTCGGGTCACTGTCTGTGTGGAGTTTGCACATTCTCCTCGTGTCTGCGTGGGTTTCCTCCGGGTGCTCCGGTTTCCTCCCACAGTCCAAAGATGTGCGGGTTAGGTTGATTGGCCAGGTTAAAAATTGCCCCTTAGAGTCCTGGGATGTGTAGGTTAGAGGGATTAGCAGGTAAATATGTGGGGGTAGGGCCTGGGTGGGATTGTGGTCGGTGCAGACTTGATGGGCCGAATGGCCTCCTTCTGCACTGTAGGGTTTCTATGATATCTATGATAAGCATAGATGGGGGTTTTGGCAACAAATGAGCTTAGGTTGGGGTGTAGGTGGCCCACTGTGATGGTGAGAGAGGGTGGGTGGTCTTAATGATGGTACAGATATGGGGCTGGCAGCTCCACCTGAATTCAGATACGCCACCAGGCTTGCTAATGGAGTGGCTCAGCTTTAAACAGTGGCCAGGGAGAAGAATGGCGTCAGTGGCTCAGTGAGAATATAAGTGGAAAATCTCTTTGAAACCTCAGCCATGAGGTTTGAGAGGACTTTACCTTTTGCTTTGTAAAGGTATTGCTAATCTGTAAATACTCTGCATTTCAAATCCAGATTTGATCTGGAGCCTATAAAAAGAGAAGCTTAAGAATGGGTAACTAGCACATGTTGGTAGGCATTGGTACAACAGAGTGTCACACACCAGGAGGGTGCTCCTGCTTCCAATCACAGCTTTTGCGAGAATGAGGATAGGAGAAGACAGCTAGATCCTGGGAGGGGGGCGAGGGAAGCAGATGCAGTTTAAGGTGGATGTGTGCGAGCTGACACATTTTGAAAGGGTGAAGGGAATGGATGATCTCTCTAAATTAAAGGACGTGGAAGCGTAGAGATGAGCAGAAGCTACCTGGGGTACAAGCAGAGAGTTTCCTGAGAGTGTTAATGAAGGTTGATGAACCCATTAGAAAGGTGTAAATTATAAATAGGGTCGTCTGTCCAAAACATAGTTAGAGCACCATTATAGAAGCAGAAATGTTCACTGTAGATTCACCAAGCTGAGGTCATAGATGAGAAACTAGTAATGGTAAGAAGCCTCACAACACCAGGTGAGCGAGGTATATATGTATATTATATATACTTATATATACATACACACATAATTCACACTCACCTGATGAAGGAGCAGGGCTCTGAAAGCTTGTGATACCAAATAAACCTGTTGGACTTTAACCTGGTATTGTGAGACTTCTTACTGTGTCCACCCCAGTCCAACGCCGGCATCTCCACATCAAACTAGTAATGAGTAGAGATTTGAGATATGAACACTATTTTCACTAGAGTAGAGAGGTTCAGAGGAGATCTAATAGAGGCTTTCAAATGTTGATGAATTTTGATAGTGAAGAGGGAAAGACTATTTTTGCAAGTTGGACAATCGATGACAAGGGGACATTTGTTTAAACATGTCGCTGAGTAACAGAGGAGAGAGAATGGAAGACCTCTTCAGGTCAAGGAATACTGTGCTACAGGAAGTGGTTGGAAGAGAGGGCATTGTATCTTTTATGAGAAACCAACAAAACGTTTGAAATGATGGGAAGTACAGGAATATTGGGAGAGACTGGAGAAGTGGGATTAGTTTACGATTGTCCTAACAATCAGCATGGATGCAACAGGCCAAATGAGCTTCTGCATTGTAATATGCTTTCAAAGGAAAGTCATGTGGGTGATTTAATACTTGGGGGTGAGGTTTGGCAACACTATGGGGGCCAGGGTCAGATGTGGATCTTTGAACAGCGTTTCCCAGCTGACGTTGAACTCTTTTGCTATCCATGTAGGTGGCTCCTCGACTCAACTCCAGATGATGCTGGGAGCGAGATCCAGTGGCAGCCCATTGTACAGATGGATGGTTTGAAGATGTGCACCAATAACTGACGGCATCCCAAAAAAGGAGCTTGTACGCTTATTGGTGAGGCATTCGAGTAGTCCGCCTTAGCCCCAACCCTCTCATTTCCTTTATACTCTTTCCCTTGACTGCCAAAGCCTGTGCTTCCAAACCAGGAACAGTGATTCCAGGTTATACTTTAATCACACAAAAAATTTAAAGAAAATTTATATTAAAAATGGCTGTCATTATCAATGACTCACTAAATTTAATCACACTACTGCCTCTGTGCGTGTGTGATATTTAAAGCAATATAATATAATATATATATACATAATCCACAAAAAAAATCCAAGCGGTTCTGAAGTGAAGCTCTATCCCTTCTGATTCTATGACATCACAGAAAAGAGCAGACCAACCTGGGGGAGGGGAGAGGGGAGTCCTTCAAGGTCAAATGTCACTGAAGAAATGAACCAAGAGCTGATTTTTTTTATATATACAAGTCCGTTCTCTGGTGAAGTTTCTCTGCTGAGTTCCTTGGTGAGTGACTCAAGCCATAAAGAGTTGGTCTTTTTGCCTCACCTGTAATTGCTAATAACACCTGTCCCACATTGAAACTACTAGATGGTTTTCCCTCTGTTGCTGTGGGAGTCTCTGCAGATTATAGGGTGGGTTTGACAAAGCCTGGTCCACTCTCAGTGAAACTGTTGAGTGAGAAGAGAGATGCATTGGTTGTTGATCACTGCCATGGCTTTATTTGTAACTTGACTGTTTAGATGCCACACGAGTGCTGTTCAGGCCTGGCTACGTGTATTAAAAGATGGAAGGCAACATAAGTCAGAACAGAATCCAGCTTAGATCAGGTTGTTTCACATCACCCTGGATGCTGGGAAGTTTGGTAGATTGTTTAACTTGATGCCTGCAGCAGTTTGGTGGCACAATGTTCTAATATTTGCCTGCAAATTGTCCAATAAAGCAAAGGGTCAGGAGAGTGGTGCAGATCGTGGCCACCTCCAAGATTTCATCTTGAAAGCAGGTATGGCTCCTTCTCAGAAACAGGAAATGGATCTTCTGTCAATGGACTCATGCTAGCCTTGCTATCCATTATCTAGTGCCTGTTCACCAGCCCATCCCTTAATCGAAGCTCGATTCATTTTGGAGGAATAATATAAGTTTGAACAACAAGGCTGGAGAGAGAGCGGGCTACTCAATACGATGCAAATGTACAGAGCGCTTGTATTCAATGTGTGTAATAAATTAAGGCAATATGCTTTAAGAGCAATGAGCGTTCCCACCTTCCCTGTAAGGTGCAAAAGAGGCGCCAAAACAACTATCTACAGAAACATTGTGTAGGAGAGTGGCTATGCAGAGGTGGCAGTTTGGAGATTTGTTTAGTTACACGCACAGCTGGCCACAATACCTTTTGACACCCTGTCCATGTGGTGGTTCTGAGCTAACTGCAGTCTCCAACATACACCCAACTCTAGAGGGACAACTCGTAGCACCAGAGCTTTGACAGAGACCTGAGCAGAAATCTTCACTTCAACCCATTGTCGAACAGGATGAGAATTTCAAAAGAAAATGCTTCAAAAATTAATGAAAAGATTGTAATAACCTTTGTATAGATGGATATTATGTGAAACCATCTCATTTTCAATAAAAATGTCCCAATTCTTTCTGTTTTCATTTTCTTTGCCGTACGTGATTCATGCTAGGAGCAATTGAAGAGAATATTCACCATTTTCGACTTCTCATGCTCACTCACTCCTTGTTCCCGCTTCCCTTTCCTTTCACTTCCTCACTCGACTCTCCGTCCTCACCTCTCTCAGTCCAACCCCATCCTGCCCAAACTACACCCCTCCCGCAACTGCCCAATCCCCTCCCCAACCCCACCCCTACCTTCCCTCACCCTGCCCAATTCCTGCCCCCACCCTAACCCCACCTCGCCCAATCCCCACCTCAACCCCACCCCTACCTTCCCCCACCCTGCCTAATCCCTGCCCCCACCCCAACCTCACCCCTCCCTGCCCCCACCTCCTCACCCCTCCCCCACCCTGCCCAATCCCCACCTCAACCCCACCCCTACCTTCCCCCACCCCCCCACCCTGCCCAATCCCCTCCCCAACCCCACCCCTACCTTTCCCCACCCTGCCCAATCCCTGTCCCCACCCTGCCTAATCCCCGTCCCCACCCTGCCTATTCCCCACCCCCTTCCCCAGCCAGATGTACTGTGCTGTTACAGGTAACATTGACATATCACTAGTTGTTCTGACCAGGTCTGAACCGAGGATCAAGGATGTGAAGCCTGGATTGGTGAGAGCCCTGGATTTGCCTGTGCTTTCTCCCATGCTGCCGTCAAAGGTCTCTCCTTGCCCCAGGACAGACACGGAGCCCAGGTGGTTTTGTTCAGAAGGCAAATGGAATTGTTTAGGGGAGGCGATGGCCTAGTGGTATCATCACTAGATTATTAATCCAGAAACTCAGCTAAGGTTCTGGGGATCTGGGTTCGAATCTCACCACAGCAGATGTTGGAATTTGAATTCAATAAAATCTGAATTTAAGATTCTACTGATAACCATGAAACCATTGTCGATTGTTGTAAAAACCCATCTGGTTCCCTAATGTCCTTCAGGGAAGGAAATCTGCCGTCCTTACCTGGTCCGGCCTACATGTGACTCCAGAACCACAGTTGACCCTCAACTGCCCTCCAAGAGCAAGTAAGGTTGGGCAATAAATGTTGGCCAGTCAGAGATGCCCCTGTCCCATGAATGAATAAAGAAAGTTACACACTGGGCGCACTGGCGAAGGAGAAGAACACAGAGCTCAAATAGAAAGACTTGTATTTCAACCGCATGTATCATGATCTCAGGATGTGCCAAAGTCTGTTGCAGTCGATGAAGAGTTTTTGATGTATAGTCACCACTGTCATTTAGAGAACATAGTAAGAGTTTTAACAACAGGTTAAAGTCCAACAGGTTTATTTGGTAGCAAACGCCATTAGCTTTCGGAGCGCTGCTCCTTCGTCAGATGGAGTGGATATCTGCAGATATCCACTCCATCTGACGAAGGAGCAGCGCTCCGAAAGCTAATGGCGTTTGCTACCAAATAAACCTGTTGGACTTTAACCTGGTGTTGTTAAAACTCTTACTGTGTTTACCCCAGTCCAACGCCAGTATCTCCACATCATTTAGAGAACATGACAGCAAATTAATGCAGAGCAAGATCTCAAAGACAGCAATGTATCAATGGCCAGATTAAGTGATGTAGTTGAGGGATTAATTTCAGTCGAGGGCATTGATGAGAATTCCTCTGCTATTCCATAAAATCTTTGACACGCACGGTGCTCTAGTTTAAAGTCCACATTGAAAGACAGCGCTCCCTCAGTACTGACCTTCTGACAGTGCGGCACTCCCTCCGTACTGACAGTGTGGCACTCCCTCAGTACTGACCCTCTGACAGTGCAGCACTCCCTCAGTACTGACCCTCTGATAGTGCGGCACTCCCTCAGCACCGATCTTCTGACAGTGCAGCACTCCCTCAGTACTGACCCTCTGATAGTGCGGCACTCCCTCAGCACCGATCTTCTGACAGTGCGGCACTCCCTCAGTACTGACCTTCTGACAGTGCGGCACTCCCTGAGTACTGCAATTGATTTTCAGAAATGCACTCTCATTTCCTGTTCTCTCAGTGTCTGGGTATAAAAAGCAGTTTTGCCTGAATGTTGACCCTCACAGTCTATTCCGAGAATCTGATCTCAATGAGCTCAAATTCCAGGTTGACGCTAGTTTCTGAGTGACAGTATAGAGGGAGCTTTACTCTGTATCTAACCCCGTGCTGTACCTGTCCTGGGAGTGTTTGATGGGGACAGTGTAGAGGGAGCTTTACTCTGTATCTAACCCCGCGCTGTACCTGCCCTGGGAGAGTTTGATGGGGGAACAATGTAGAGGGAGCTTTACTCTGTATCTAACCCCGTGCTGTAATTGTGAAAATCAGGGTTTATTTTAAGAAGTGCATCATGCTGTTTGCTTCCTCTAATTGCTGTTATTGGATTCCTAACTCTCCCAAATCCGGAACTGTAAGAAAATGCCCTACGATTATGTTGACATTACTCATACCCACACTGGAGAGAAATCAAACACAGCTGCTAGTTTAGCGAAGCTTTATTTTCTTGTGTTTCACTGCAATATTACAGCTGAGGGCACACATTCAAGTGTGAAGTTAACCCTTTACCAAGACGTCCCTTGAGGCCAGAATTATCATGATTACTACATGTAGACTGGGTTCCTGGTGGGTACGGGCTGTGCCAATTCCAGCTCGGGTTATTGGATACACGCTGTGGGTTGTGCCAATCCCAGCTCGTCTTAGTGGGTGCACGATGTGGGCTGTGCCAACCTTGCTTGTGTTAGTGGGTACATAGTGTGGGCTGTGCCAATCCCGGCTCGGGTTAGTGGTTGCGCCGTGTGGGCTGTGCCAATCACCGCTTGGGTTAGTGGTAGAGTAGTAAGGGCGTGGAATGCCCTGCCTGCAGCAGTAGTGGACTCGTCAACATTAAGGGCATTCAAATGGTTATTGGATAAACATATGGATGATATTGGAATAGTGTAGGTTAGATGGGCTTTAGATTGGTTTCACTGGTCGGCGCAACATCGAGGGCCGAAAGGCCTGTACTGCGCTGTTATGTTCTATGAAGGAGACAGATTTGGATTTATAAAGGGAGAAGGAAAGGCTCAGTATAATGCTTGGTGCTGACAGAGAGAGGCAAGCTATACTGTTATGATGAGCTGTTGAGAGGAGTGTAGTTTAGACAGAGCGGGATAGTGGCATGAAGGGACAGGTGTTACTGTGTGGGACTTTTGTGCTTCCATCATCCAACTGCGTGGCGGTGATATAAACTGCTGAACCTGAGCAGTTGGATTGGGTGAGAAGTGAGTGTTTGATGGCTGAGGGATTGGTAAACTGGCGAAGATCACTTTCTACATAGGTTTTGCCTGTGGATAATTCCAGACTTGTTCCACTGTCTATTGGCGGACAGATTCTCCCATCAGCTCCCTGGGATCCAAGACCCTCGCGATATGCAGCAAAGAGCCAGATGGGTTGTCGTACAGGACCAAGAGGAAGGGCCGGTTGACGTGGAAGTCCATGATGATTTGTCCGAAACGGGGATCCAACGGAGGAGACTCCTGAGCACCCCTCTCGCCCAACTCCAAGAAAGCATGGTGCTTAATGCTGGAGATCATCATTGGCACGTTTGTAATTTTATTCAGTCGTGATGGAGTGTAGAGAGGAGTCAGATCTGGTTGGAAACAAACAGACATTTCTTTGCTTCTGTGCATTTTTTTTGAATTATCGGTAAGGAATTCAATCTGATTTTACAGTCTCACCACCCCTCATCACCCCACAAAAAGTATCAAGCGCATCTCTGTTCAAAACTTCAAAACAGCAATGGTAGCAAGCTCTGAAACCTCAAGTTTCTGGACAGCAAAGAGACTGAGTGGCACCCCCATTGGCAAACAGCTAGCTCCCATAAACAGTAATGTAATCATGACCCAGTATTTTTTCAGTAGTGCTGGTTGAGGGATAATGTAACCAGATTTGCAGACAACACACACACAGATGGAAAGGCAAGTTGTCAGAGGGATACAAACAACTTGGAGATATTGATAGGTTAAGTAAGTGGGCAAAAAGTTGGCAGATGTGGGGAAATGTGAAGTTGGTCATTTTGGAAGGGAGAACAAAACGGTATTATTTAATATGGAGAAAAACCATAGAAAGCTACAACACAAAGGGACTTGGGGCCCTTGTGCACAAAACACAGAAAGCTAGCACACAGGTGCTGCAGGTAATCAGGAAAGCTAATGGAACATTGCCCTTATTTCCAGGGACTGGAGTATCAGAATGGGGAAATCTTGCTGCAACTGTACAAGGTACTGGTGAGACCACATCTGGAGCACTGTGAGCAGTTTTGGTCTGCTTATTTAAGATATTATTTCATTGGAGGCAGTTCAGAGAAGGTTCACTAGGATGATCCCCGGTATGGAGGGATTGTCTACTGAGGAAAGGTTAAACAGGTTGAGACTCTACTCATTGGGATTTAGAAGAATGAGGTCTCTCATTGAAACATATAGGATTCTTAAAGGGCTTGACAGGGTCAATGTTGAGAGGATTAAAGGGCACAGTCTCAGAATAAAAGGACATCAATTTAAGATTGATATGAGGAGGAATTTCTCCTGAGAGGGTTGTGAGTCTTTGGAACTCGTTGCCACAGAGAGCCACAGAGTCCTTGTGTATATTTAAGGCTGAGATAGATTTTTGATCAGCAAGGGAATCGAAGGTTACGGGGAAAGGGCAGGAAAGTGGATGTGGGGAATGTCAGATCCTATTGAATGGCAGAGCAGGCTCAAGGCGCTGAATGGCCTACTCTTCCTATTTCCTATGTTCTTATAGATATGAAGCAGAACTCTCCAGCTCTTCTTTGAAGGGTGGCGGTGGGAGCTTTAACATCTATCCAAGAAAGTAGACAGGATTTCCGCTTAACATCTCACCTCAAATATAGAAGTGCAGCACTTCCTCAGCAGTGATCCTCTGACAGTGCAGTGCGGCACTCCCTCAGTACTGACCCTCTGACAGTGCGGCACTCCCTCAGTACTGACCCTCTGACAGTGCGGCACTCCCTCAGTACTGACCCTCTGACAGTGCGGCACTCCCTCAGTACTGACCCTCTGACAGTGCGGCACTCCCTCAGTACTGACCCTCTGACAGTGCGGCACTCCCTCAGTACTGACCCTCTGACAGTGCGGCACTCCCTCAGTACTGACCCCCTGACAGTGCGGCACTCCCTCAGTACTGACCCTCTGACAGTGCGGCACTCCCTCAGTACTGACCCCCTGACAGTGCGGCACTCCCTCAGTACTGACCCCCTGACAGTGCGGCACTCCCTCAGTACTGACCCTCTGACAGTGCGGCACTCCCTCAGTACTGACCCCCTGACAGTGCGGCACTCCCTCAATACTGACCCTCTGACAGTGCGGCACTCCCTCAGTACTGACCCTCTGACAGGGCGACACTCCCTCAGTACTGATCCTCTGACAGTGCGGCACTCCCTCAGCACTGACACTCTGACAGTGTGGCATTCCCTCAGTACTGACCCTTTGACAGGGCAGCACTCCCTCAATACTGACCCTCTGACAGTGCGGCACTCCCTCTACTGACCCTCTGACAGTGTGGCACTCCCTCAATACTGACCCTCTGACAGTGCGGCACTCCCTCAGTACTGACCCTCTGACAGTGCGGCACTCCCTCTACTGACCCTCTGACAGTGCGGCACTCCCTCAGTACTGACCCTCTGACAGTGCGGCACTCCCTCTACTGATCCTCTGACAGTGCGGCACTCCCTCTACTGATCCTCTGACAGTGCGGCACTCCCTCAATACTGACCCTCTGACAGTGCGGCACTCCCTCAGTACTGATCCTCTGACAGTGCGGCACTCCCTCAACACTGACAGTGTGGCATTCCCTCAGTACTGACCCTTTGACAGGGCAGCACTCCCTCAATACTGACCCTCTGACAGTGCGGCACTCCCTCTACTGATCATCTGACAGTGCGGCACTCCCTCAGCACAAGATAAATTTGCCATAGTCTCGGATGAACATAGGCACTAACTGTTGGTGATTTAACCTGAGGCTCACCAAGCACCAGGCGAGGGGCACGGTTGAGCAGGCAGGGCCTTCATGAATAGTCTCAACTGGTGCGGGAATTGAACGCACACTGTTGGCGTCACTAACTCGCTGTCCAGCCAACTGAGCTAAATTGACGGGTTCTCTGGAAGCATTCAGAAGAAAATTAGACTTATCTGAAAGGGAAGAATGTGACAGGTTACGGGGAAGAAGGCAGTGGAATAGCATGAGGTGAATTGCTCATTCGGAGAGCTGGTGCAAACACAATTGGCTGAATGGCCTCATTCTGCACCGTGAATTCTGTGACTCTATGATGGCAGTGTGAAGAGATGGTGAACCCTGTCTCATTATTGTGTTGATTCTGCCTCCAATGTAAACACACTTACTCATTTCGCCAAGTGATTCTTTCAGCTCCTGATCAGCTGCGATCTTCAATTTGGGTAAAGACACGCTTGCTCGCACGTCCTGCAGCTGACGGACCAGGTCATGGAGGAACACTGGGTTCAGGTTCTCCTCAATTAGGCTCATGTTCCTTCTGATATCAGCGGGCAGGAAGATGAGCAGGCTGATGTCACCCACATATCGAAACAAGCCAATCTGAAGGACAAAGAGTGAATTCTCCTGATTGGAAACCTGTAAAACTCCACAAGTTCAGCTTTCATCTCCACCCAAGTACCCAATCACTCCGAGTAGAACACCATCTAATATGCGAATGTGCTCCAGCAAGCCCCAGGCAGTTTGTGAGATGTCTAAACTTTACTGGGGTGGGGGGCAATATAAATGATCTAATTGATTCTGCATGGGTCACTGTCTGTGTGGAGTTTGCACATTCTCCTCGTGTCTGTGTGGGTTTCCTCCAGGTGCTCCGGTTTCCCCCCACATCCAAAGATGTGCGGGTTAGGTAGATTGGCCAGGTTAAAAATTGCCCCTTAGAGTCCTGAGATGCATAGGTTAGAGGGATTAGCGGGTAAATATGTGGGGGTAGGGCCTGGGTGGGATTGTGGTCGGTGCAGACTTGATGGGCCGAATGGCCTCCTTCTGCACTGTAGGGTTTCTATGATTCTTCTATGATTGGGGGGAGGGGAGGAGGGGGCAGTTCCTGTTCCTGATTGATGTCTCCTGAGCACATACTCAAACAGTCTGCTCTACTGCCCCTCTGCCAGTGCGACACTCCCTCAGTACTGACCCTTCCTGACAGTGTCACAGAAGCAGCTTTAGAAAAAATGTGAAGGCATTGGAGAGGGTACAGAAAAGATTCATATGACTGGTTCCAAGGATAAGAAACTTCAGTAGTGAAGAAACAGCCCAACCATTGCTTACAAAAGAAATGAAATCATAGAAACCCTACAGTATAGAAAGAGGCCATTCGGCCCATCGAGTCTGTACCGACCACAATCCCACCCAGGCCCTACCCCCATATCCCTACACATTTACCCACTAATCCCTCTAACCTACACATCTCAGGACACTAAGGGGCAATTTCAGCATGGCCAATCAACCTAACCTGCACATCTTTGGACTGTGGGAGGAAACCGGAGCATCCGGAGGAAACCCACGCAGGATGATATTCGATCCAAACAGGAGACATATGAGGTTGTGAGCAAGCCTGAGGATTAGAAGTTCAGTATTCAACAAAGGAGGACAAAGAGACTGATTAGGAGGGAAAAAATAAAGAGTATGAGAGTAAAGTTGCAAATACCATAAAAGTGGCTGTAAAAGCTGTAAGTGGATGAAAAGGCAAAAGATTCATGAAGACAAATGTAGATCCTTCATAGTCCAAAACAGAACAGGGGAGGCAATGGCCCAGTGGTCTTATCGCTAGACCATTAATCCAGAAACTCAGCTAATGTTCTGGGGGACCCGGGTTCAAATCCTATCACGGCAGATGGTAGAATTTGAATTCAATAAAAAATATCTGGAATTAAGAATCTACTGATGACCATGAAACCAATGTCAATTGTCGGAAAAACCCATCTGGTTCACTAATGTCCTTTAGGGAAGGGAATCTGCCGTCCTTACCCGGTCTGTCCGACATATGACTCCAGAGCCACAGCAATGTGGTTAACTCTCAACTGCCCTCTGAAATGGACTGGCAAACCACTCAGTTCAAGGGCAACTAGAGATGGGCAATAAATGCTGGCCAGCGATGCCCACAAATGAATTTTTAAAAATTATAACAGAGTACAGGGAAATGGCAAAGCAATTAAACAATTTCTCTCTTTGAGGAAGACAAAAATAACTTCCCAGAAATGCTAGGGAACCATGAGCAGAAGGAATTGGAGGAAATTAATATTACTAAAAGAAAAGCGCTGGAGAAATTAATGGAACTGAAAGTTGATAAATCCCCAGATTCTGATCATCCACATCACTAAAGGAGGAGGGCATGGAAATAATGGATCTGTTGTTGTCATTTACCAAAATTCTTTAGATCCTAGAGCAGTCCCAGCTGATTGGAGGGCGGTAAATATAACCTCACTATTTAAAAAGGAGGGAGGGAGAAATCAGGGTATTACAGACAGTTAGCCTCATATCAACAATAGGAAAAGCACAAGAGTATTATAAAGGATATGAAAACTGGGCACTCAGAAAGTATGAATGGGATTAGACAAAGTAACCATGGGTTTATGAAAGGGAAATTAAGTTTGACAAACCCGCTGGAGTTTTTTGAGGTTGTAACTAGTAGAATAGATAAGGGTGAACCAGTGGATGCAGTGTATTAGGATTTTCAGAAAGTTTTTGATAAATTCCTTTTGATAAAAGGCTAGTGTGTAAAGTTAAAGCACATGGGATTGAGGGTAATATATTGGCATGGATTGAGAGTTGGTTAGCAAACAGGAAACAGAGTGGGAATAAAAGGGTCTTTTTTGAAGGAGCAGGCAGTGATTAATGCAGTCCCACAGGGATCAGTACTTGGGCCCCAGCTAGTCACCACATACATCAATGATTTGGATGAGGGAACCAAATGTAATATTTCCAAATTTGCAAAACTTGGTGGGAATGTGGGTGCTGAGGAGGATAGTGGAAGGCTTCAAGGTGAGTTAGACAAGTTGAGTGAATGGGCAAATACATGGCAATGCAGTGTAACATGGATAAATGTGAAGTTATCCACTTTGGACTAAGAAATAGAATGGCAGAGTATTATTTAGATAGTAATAGATTGGGAAATGTTGACAGACAAAGGGTGTCTCAGTACACCAGTCACTGAAAGCTAACATGCTGGTACAGCAAGCAGTTGAAACAAAGAATTCTGACAGGGCTGGGTGTAGGGATGTTGTTTCCTCTGGCTGGAGGGGTGAGGGGGCGGGGGGACAAGAGAGTTCCGAACAAGTCTCAGGATACAGGGTCATTCAGGACAGGGATGAGGAAGAATTTCTTCACTCGGAGGGTGGGCAATCTGTGGAATTCTCTACCACAGAAAGATGTGAAGTCCATGTCACTGAATATATTTAAGATAATAGATTTCTCAACTCTAAAGGTGTCCAGGGACATGGGGAGAGTGAGGGAGTTTAGTGTTGAGCGAGAAGTTCAGCCATGACCATTTTGAATAGTGAAGCTGGCTGGATGCACCGAATGGCTTTCTCCTGCTCCTGTTTCTGTGATTTGGAGAAGTCACTCTGTTTTCCTTTGAGAGATGAAGGCTGAAAGGGGATTTCATAGAGGCATTCAAAATCATGAAGGGTCTGGACTGACTAGACAGGGAGAAGCTGTTCCCACATGTGAAAGGATTAAGAATGAGAATGTGCAGCACTTCCTCAGTACTGACCCTCTGACAGTGCGGCACCCCCTCAGTACTGACCCTCTGACAGTGCAGCACTCCCTCAGCACTGACCCTCTGACAGTGCAGCACTCCCTCAGTACTGACCCTCTGACAGTGCGGCACTCCCTCAGTACTGACCCTCTGACAGTGCGGCACTCCCTCAGCACTGACCCTCTGACAATGCGGCACTCCCTCAGCACTGACCCACTGACAGTGCGGCACTCCCTCAGTACTGACCCTCTGACAGTGCGGCACTCCCTCAGTACTGACCCTCTGACAGTGCGGCACTCCCTCAGTACTGACCCTCTGACAGTGCGGCACTCCCTCAGTACTGACCCTCTGACAGTGCGGCACTCCCTCAGTACTGACCCTCTGACAGTGTGGCACTCCCTCAGTACTGACCCTCTGACAGTGCGGCACTCCCTCAGTACTGACCCTCTGACAGTGCGGCACTCCCTCAGTACTGACCCTCTGACAGTGTGGCACTCCCTCAGTACTGACCCTCTGACAGTGCGGCACTCCCTCAGTACTGACCCTCTGACAGTGCGGCACTCCCTCAGCACTGACCCTCTGACAGTGCGGCACTCCCTCAGTACTGACCCTCTGACAGTGCGGCACTCCCTCAGTACTGACCTTCTGACAGTGTGGCACTCCCTCAGTACTGACCCTCTGACAGTGCGGCACTCCCTCAGCACTGACCCTCTGACACTGTGGCACTCCCTCAGCACTGACCCTCTGACAGTGCGGCACTCCTTCAGTACTGACCCTCTGACAGTGCAGCACTCTCTCAGCACTGACCCTCTGACAGTGCAGCACTCTCTCAGCACTGACCCTCTGACAGTGCGGCACTCCCTCAGTACTGACCCTCTGACAGTGCGGCACTCCCTCAGTACTGACCCTCTGACAGTGCGGCATTCCCTCAGTACTGACCCTCTAGGAGTGCTGCATATTTATTTACAGCAATGCTCTTGATTGGCCAACAGACACCCAGAGGATTAATCGTGATTGATTATCCGATGTGAAATCAGTAACAAGCGACTGGCAGCTTTTCATTGGGTTAGGAATTTGAGCGATGTTGATCAGGGTTGGTTAAAAGATGTTGACATACTGATAACCAAGTTTTAGCAGCTTCAGGGTTTGAGGGGCTGAATGGCCTCCTTTGTTCCTCTGGGCCAAGTACAGAGTGTGGTTGTTGCAGCACAGACTCCCGATCAGCAGGAGACGATAATGAGAGTTAGAAGAGCAGCCAGTCTATTCCAAAAGGAGAAGGAATTGGGATTGTGAGGGAGCTGCCAGATAAAGTGATAGGGAATGGCTGGTAGCTCCTGTCCAGCACAACAATACTCCTGCACTGATAGCCAGTGGCTTTGCTCTTGGTTCTGGAGTCATCCGCAGGTAAAGATTACCTTGCAACTCAATTCGGTATCATAGCCATAACGTAAAGGATAGTGTGTGTCCGACATCATGGGAATACTGATAACTTGACCATAATCGACACTGAAGGGCTTTTGTATTGTCTGTGCTGCTTTGAATTTTGTTAATAGTTGGCCTGAAACGAAAGAAAAGACAACGTATTGGGAATATGGGACAACACTGGCACATCGCAGCCCACACCCAGAATTCTATTTACTAGGCACCAACTCCGACCCTCTCTCAGCCGTCGATTCAACCCCAATAGGACAACCTCAGTTACCAAGCATTGAACAACACCGAACTCAAGCATCTGCTACTAAAACACACAAGAGTGCCTGTGCTTGACTAGTTCAGTGTTTCCTGGACAGTCACCCTACTTCCAAACTCCGTAATCTTCACCTCATCCAAATCGTGCTGTCAATATCCCAACTCACACCAAGTCCAGTTCAACAGTGTGCTCACTGACAGACATCGAGTGGTCAAGACAAAATAATCCAGTGAGAGTCAGCACCTTCAGGAACTGTATCCCAGTGAGAGTCAGCACCTTCAGGAACTGTCCCCCAGTGAGAGTCAGCACCTTCAGGAACTGTAGCCCAGTGAGAACACCTTCAAGAACTGTATCCCAGTGAGAGTCAGCACCTTCAGGAACTGTATCCCAGTGAGAGTCAGCACCTTCAGGAACTGTATCCCAGTGAGAGTCAGCACCTTCAGGAACTATCCCCCAGTGAGAGTCAGCACCTTCAGGAACTGAATCTGAGTGAGAGTCAGCACCTTCAGGAACTGTATCCCAGTGAGAGTCAGCAGCTTCAGGAACTGTCCCCCAGTGAGAGTCAGCACCTTCAGGAACTGAATCTGAGTGAGAGTCAGCACCTTCAGGAACTGTATCCCAGTGAGAGTCAGCACCTTCAGGAACTGTATCCCAGTGAGAGTCAGAAACTTCAGGGCGCACGGTGGCACAGTGGTTAGCACTGCTGCCTCACAGTGCTAGGGACCCGGGTTCGATTCCCGGCTTGGGTCACTGTCTGTGTGGAGTCTGCACGTTCTCCCTGTGTCTGCGTGGTTTTCCTCCGGGTGCTCCGGTTTCAAAGAACAAAGAAAATTACAGCACAGGAACAGGCCCTTCGGCCCTCCAAGCCTGCACCGACCATGCTGCCCGACTTAACTAAAACCCCCTCCTCTTCCGGGGACCATATCCCTCTATTCCCATCTCATTCATGTACTTGTCAAGACGCCCCTTAAAAGTCACTACCGTATCCGCTTCCACTACCTCCCCCGGCAACGAGTTCCAGGCACCCACCACTCTCTGTGTAAAAAATCTGCCTCGTACATCTCCTTTAAACCTTGCCCCTCGCACCTTAAACCTGTGCCCCCTAGTAATTGACTCTTCCACCCTGGGAAAAAACTTCTGACTATCCACTGTCCATGCCTCTCATCATAGAATCATAGAATCCTACAGTGCAGAAGGAGGCCATTCGGCCCATCGAGTCTGCACCGACCACAATCCCACCCAGGCCCTACCCCCACATATTTTACCCACTAATCCCTCTAACCTACACATCTCAGGACTCTAAGGGGCAATTTTTAACCTGGCCAATCAGCCTAACCCACACATCTTTGGACTGTGGGAGGAAACCGGAGCACCCGGAGGAAACCCACACAGACACGAGGAGAATGTGCAAACTCCACACAGACAGTGACCCGAGCCGGGAATTGAACCCGGGACCCTGGAGCTGTGAAGCAGCAGTGCTAACCACTGTGCTACCGTGCCACTGTGCTACCGTGCCTCATAATTTTAAAGACTTCTATCAGGTCTCCCATCAACCTCCGTCGCTCTAATGAGAACAAACCAAGTTTCTCCAACCTCTCCTCATAACTAATGCCCTCCATACCAGGCAACATCCTGGTAAATCTTTTCTGTACCCTCTCCAAAGCCTCCACATCCTTCTGGTAGTGTGGCGACCAGAATTGAACACTATATTCCAAGTGCGGCCTCACTAAGGTTCTATAAAGCTGCAACTGTTTCCTTCCACCGTTTGAAAGACATGCTGGTTAGGTGGATTGACCGTGCTAAATTCTCCCTCAGTGTACCCGAAAGGCGCCGGAGTGTGGCGACTAGGGGATTTTCACAGTGACTTCATTGCAGTGTTAATGTAAGACTACTTGTGACACTGAGAAATAAACTGTCACAAAGAATCCTTGATCCCAAAGTTTTGCTGGTTTTAGCTGTGCCCTGGTGACCATGTGTTGTTCCAGCTGAATTGACTTCATTAACACCCCATTGCCTTCACCTCCCCTGACCGTGATTACACCCAACACTGAATCTACCCCTTGGCAGAATGATCCATTGCTGACTCTACCTTTATAATGACTGGCACTGAGGAGCAGCAGACTGAGGTCCTGCGGGATTGAACTGATGACTTGGTTTATCTGGCCATTGCTACGAGACTTCATCCATTGGTTAATATTCTGCACATCTTGTTGTTCATTGCCAAAAACAGCCTTGGGTCTGGTGCCGTAGAACTTTTCAACTTGCTTCAGAAAATTTAAACGCATTCTCAGCTCTGGGTAAAAATGAAAAGATGAAACAGCAGCAGCTCAGGACAACATTCATAGAACATAGAACACAGAACAGTACAGCGCAGAATAGGCCCTTCGGCCCACGATGTTGTGCCGACCTTCATCTGAAACCAAGATCAAGCTATCCCACTCCCTACCATCCTGGTGTGCTCCATGTGCCTATCCAATAACCGCTTAAATGTTCCTAAAGTGTCTGACTCCACTATCACTGCAGGCAGTCCATTCCACACCCCAACCACTCTCTGCGTGAAGAACCTACCTCTGATAACCTTCCTATATCTCCCACCATGAACCCTATAGTTATGCCCCCTTGTAATAGCTCCATCAACCCGAGGAAATAGTCTTTGAACGTTCACTCGATCTATCCCCTTCATCATTTTATAAACCTCTATTAAGTCTCCCCTCAATCTCCTCCGCTCCAGAGAGAACAGCCCCAGCTCCCTCAACCTTTCCTCATAAGACCGACACTCCAAACCAGGCAGCATCCTGGTAAATCTCCTCTGCACTCTTTCCAGCGCTTCCACATCCTTCTTATATTATATTCATGAGACATGTGCCATGGAATCTGTCGATTCAGATTCAAGAACATCAGAAATAGGACCAGGAGTAGGCCATTTAGCCCATTGCACATTCTCCATCATTAAATACCAGCATTGCTGATCTTGGGCTTATACTCCACTTTACTGCCACTCCCCATATCCCTTCATTCCCTGAGGGTTCAAAAATCTGTCTTTCAGCCATAAATATATTCAGTGAAGCATCCACAACCCTCTGGGGTTGAGAACTCCAAAGAACACCCTCCCTAATGGATAGTGGGTCAACCCAGAGCACGTGGACTGCAGCGGTTCAAGAAGGCAGCTCACCACCACCTTCTCAAGGGCAACTAGGGATGGGCAATAAATGCTGGCCAGCCAGCGATGCCCTTGTCCCACGAATGAATAAAACAAAAGATGCACAACCCTTTGAGTGAAGAAATTTGTCCTCATCTCAGTCCGAAATGTCCCTTATCCTGAGACTCTCCCTTGTTCTAGATTTCCCATCCATGCAAAACAATCTCAATGTCTATCCTATAAAATCCCTCCAGCATTTGTCTGTTTCACTTTGGTCACTGCTCCTTTTTTTAAACTCCAGAGAATATCGACTCAACTTACTCAGCCTCTCATCCAAGGCTGATATTGCGAGTGAGGTCTGATGGAATCTCACTGCTGCTGATGCCAGCAGTAATTATTGCTGCTGGTGTGAGTCACTGTTCACCCAGGGAGCAGGAGGCAGGTACAGGGATGACATTGGTCACAGAGAGCTGCACTGTAACATTCACACTACAATCTACCAGCTGGCCTCAAAGATAGGTTAAGTCATGCACTGAGGTTGCCTTACCACACACACACACACACTCACACACACCCAAATACTCCCAGACACAAACCACATCCACACACACAAAACACACACACACATGCAAACACACACGTGACATGCAGCACAAACACATGCGACACACACACAAACATGCACATGATACACAAAAACACAACACATATACACACAATGCACATTTACATACACTCATGCACACAATACACATGCACACACACAACACACACAAAAAAGACATACGTTCACTGGAAAACGGGCATAAATAGGTGTGTGTTGACACAATTCCAGACACGTAGCCAACCTATTGACAGACCCTTTAACTCTCATTGTCATGGATTAAGACTCAATAATTTCTTACTCTTTTGCGTATAGATGCGTGAAAGAGTTTTGAAGCTTTTTGGGAGTGCTGTAATTTCACTCAGCAGGTCCCTGTAGACACTGTGAATATCCAGGTCCTTCACTAGATCATAGTTCAGAACTCCATGCAAAATCTGCTGCCCTCTGGATACGGTTCCTTAAAGAGGGAATGAAAGAGATGCCAATATAAGTAATGGACCCATGTCAGCATTGCTATCACCCCATCACTCTTTGAAAGATCAGAGACCACTTTTAAAATCATGGAATGGCTAAAGTTCAGAAGGAGGCCAATTGGCCGGTGATGGCACCCTCCAAAAGCAACTCCATTTGTCCCATTCACTGCCTTCTCCCCATTCCAATGCAATTTTTTTCTCAAGATATTGATCCAATTCCCTTTCAAAAGCCATGATCGAATTTGTCTCCACCACACTCTCAGGCAGTACTTTCCTGATCAGAACCACTCATGAAATATAAAGTTTGCCCTCACGTTATCATGGGTTCTTTTGCCAAACATAGAAATTGGAGCAGAAGTAGGCCATTCAGCCCTTCGAGCCTGCTCAGTCATTCAGTATGATCATGGCTGATCCTCTATCCTCTCATATTCCTGTGTTCCCCCTTGTCACCTTTAGAGTCAAGAACTCTATTTCCTTCTTAAATATATCCAGTGACTTGGCCTCCACATCCTTCTGTGGTAGAGAATTCCACACGTTCCGAATGAAGACATTTCTCCTCGTTTCAGGCATACCGTGTATCCTGAGACTGTGCCTCCTTGTTCTAGACTCCCCCAGCTGAGGAAATAACATCCCTGCATCTCGTCTGTCCAGTCCTGTCAGAATTTATATTTCATTGAGGTCCACTGTCATTCTTCTAAATTCCAGAGAATACAGGCCCAGCCGACCCAATCCCTCCTCATTCATCAATCCTGCCATCCCAGGAATCAGTCTGGTGAACCTTTGCTGCACTCCCACTATGGCAAGTACATCCTTTCTGAGATAAGGAGACCAAAACTGCACACAATACTCCAGGTGCGGTCTCACCAAGGCCTGTACAGCTGTTGTAAGACATCCTTGCTCCGTACTCAAGTCCTCTTGTAATGAACGCCAACATAACATTTGCCTTCCTAGCTGCTTGCTGTACCTGCATACTTGCAAGGACCCCAGTATTGTGTCACACTACCATCGTGTTAAATGGGATAGACTTCAAACAGATCTAGCATCTCAAGACTGGGCATCCATGAAGCATAGTGGGCCATCAGTAGCAGCAGAATTATACTCAACCACAATCTGTAACCTCAGGCCTGGCATGTCCCCCACTCTACCATTACCATCAAAACAGGAGATCAACCCTGGTTCAAAGAAGAGTGCAGGAGGGCATGCCAGGAGCAGCACCATGCACACATAAAAAAGAGGTGGGGGTGCTGCTTTACTGATTAGGGAGAATGTTACAGCTATACAGAGGGAGGACACCTTGGTGGGATCATGCAGTGAGGCCATATGTGTAGAATTCAGGAACAGGAGCAGTGCAATCACACTGTTGGGATTGTACTATAGACCTCCCAACAGTCAGTGTAAAGTGGAGGAACTGAGATGTCAGTAGATTGTGGGAAGATGTAAAAACAATAGGGTTGCTGTGATGGGCAATTTAACTTCCCAATATAGACTGGGATTCCTTTAGTTCCAGGGGCTTGGATGGGGCAGAGTTTGTTCAGTGTGTCCAAGGGGCAATATGTAGATAGTCCAACTCGGGAAGGGGCTATCTTAGACCTGGTTCTGGGAAACGAGCCTGGACAGGTGATTGATGTCTCAGTGGGGAACCATTTTGGGAACGGTGAGTATAATTCCATAAGTTTCAGGATACTTGTAGAAAAGGATAGAAGTAGTCCCAGAGTGAAAGTACTAAACTGGGGGAAGGTTAACTATGAGAGTATTAGGCAGGAGCTCGGGAATGTAGACTGGGGACGGCTGTTTGAGGGTAAATCCACATCCAATACGTGGGAGTCTTTTAAAAGACAGTTGTTAATAATTCAGGACAAGTATGTCCCTGTAAAAATGAAGGGTAAAGATGGCAAGATTCGGGAACACTGGATGACAAGAGAGATTGTCAGCTTAGTGAAAAAGAAGAAGGAGGCATATATAAATTTCAGGAAATTGAAAATGGATAAGGCTCTTGAGGAATACAAAGATAGCAGGAAAGAACTTAAACAGGGACTTAGGAGGGCAAAAAGGGGGCATGAAATGTCCTTGGCAGGCAGGATTAAGGAGAATCCCAAGGCTTTTAATGCGTATACAAGGAGGAAGAGGGTAGCTAAGGAAAGGGTAGGTCCACTCAAGGACAGTGGAGCGAATTTGTGTGTGGAGCCAGATGAGGTGGGTGAGGTCCTTAATGAGTACTTTGCATCAGTATTCACAAAGGAGAAGGATGTGGTGAATGGGGAGTGTAGAAAGGAGGGTGTTGACATTCTAGGACATGTTGAGATAAAAAGGGAGGAGTGATTGGAGGTTTTGAAAACATTAAGGTGGACAAGTCCCCAGGGCCAGATAGGATCTATCCCAGAATACTGAAAGAGGCGAGGGAAGAAATTGCAGAAGCCTTGGCCAAAATCTTTGTATCCTCTTTAGTCACGGGCAAGGTACCAGAGGATTGGAGAGTAGCTAACATTGTTCCTCTGTTTAAGAAGGGCAGAAGAGACAATCCTGGAAATTACAGCCTGTGAGCCTCACATCAGTGGTGGCGAAGTTATTGGAGAAGATTCTTAGGGACAGGATGTACTCACATCTGGAAGAGAATAGGCTTATTAATGAGAGGTAGCATGGTTTTGTGAAGGGGAGGTAGTGTATCACAAACTTGATTGAATTCTTTGAGGAAGTGACAAGAATAATTGACCGGGGCAGCGCAGTGGATGTTGTATACATGGACTTTAGTAAAGCCTTCGATAAGGTTCCTCGTGGCAGGCTGATACAGAAGGTGACGTCATATGGGATCCGAGGTGAGCTGGTAAGATGGATATAAAATTGGCTTGGGCACAGAAAGCAGAGAGTTTCCGTGGAAGGGTACTTTTCTAACTGGAGGTCTGTGACAAGCGGTGTTCCACAAGGATCAGTGCTGGGGCCTCTGTTGTTTGTAATATTTATAAATGATTTGGAGGAAAATGTAGGTGGTCTGATTAGTAAATTTGCAGATGATACAAAAATTGTGGGAGTAGCAGATAGTGAGGAGGATTGTCAGAGGATACAGCAGGATATAAATCAGCTGGAGACCCAGGCCAAAAGATGGCAGATGGAATTTAACCCGGACAAATGTGAGGTGATGCGATTTGGAAGATCTACTACAGAAGGAAAGTTTACAGTAAATGATAGAGCCCTTAGAAATATTAGCACACAGAGGGATCTAGGTGTGCAGACCCACAGTCCCCTGAAGGTGGCAACTCAGGTGGACAAGGTGGTCAAGAAGGTGTGTGGTATGCTGGCCTTCATCAGTCGGGGCGTTGAGTATAGGAATTGGAAAATCATGTTGCAGCTGGATAAGACTTTGGTTAGGCTGCATTTGGAATATTGTGTACAATTCCGGTCGCCACACTACCAGAAGGATGTTGATGCGTTGGAAAGGGTGCAGAAGAGATTTACCAGGATGTTGCCTGGTTTATGACAGGCTTGGATAGAGTGGATAGTCTGAGTCTTTTTCCCAGGGTCGAAGGATCAATTACTCAGGGGTATAGGTTGAAAATGAGAGGGGGAAAGTTTAAAAGAGATGTAAGGGGCAAGTTTTTCACACAGAGGGTGGTGAATACCTGGAACGCGCTGCTGGAGGAGGTGGTGGAAGCAGATTCTATAACAACGTTCAAGAGGCATCTGGATAGATACACGAATAGGCAGGGAATAGAGGGATATGGAGCACATAGGGGCAAGAAAATATTAGATTAGAGAGACATCTGTGTTGGCACTGACTGGGTGGGCCGAAGGGCCTGTTCCTCTTTATTCTTTGAGGTGTTAACCTGGTGAAGCTACAGCACAGGATTACTTGCCAAACAGCACAAGCAGCAAGTAATAGAAAGAGCTCAGCCATTTCATAACCAACAGATCAGATCTAAACTCTGCCATCCTGCCATATCCAGCCACGAATGGTGGTGGACAATTAAACAACTCACTGAAAGAGGAGTCATCCTCAATGATGGGGAGCCCAGCACGTCAGTGCAAAAGATAGAACAATACAGCATAGGAACAGGACCTTTGACCCACGATGTTGTGCCAAATATGATGCCAAATTAAATTAACCCCTTCTGCCTGCCCTCAGTCCATATCCCTCTATTTCTTGCATATTCATGTGCTTATCCAAAAGTCCCTTGAATGCCCCTATCGTAACTGCCTCCACCACCACCCCTGGCAGCCTGTTCCAGACACCTCCCACTCTCTATGTAAAAAACTTGCCCCACATATCTCCTATGAACTTTACCCCTCTCACCTGAAGTGTGTGCCCCCTAGTATTAGACATTTCAACTCTGGGAAAAAGATTCTGCCTGTCAACTCTATCTATGCCTCTCATAATTTTTATAGACTTCCATCAGGTCTCCCCTCAGCCTCCGCCGCTCCAGAGAAAACAATCCTAGTTTCTCCAGCCTCTCCTTATAGCTCACACCCTCTAATCCAGGCAGCACCCTGGTAAATCTCTTCTGCACCCTTTCTAAAGCCTCCATATCCTGTAATGTGGCGACCAGAATTGAAAACAATACTCCAAGTGCAGCCTAACCAAAGTCTTGTAAAGCTGCAACATGACATCCTGACTCTTGTACTCAATGCCCCGACCAATAAAGGCAAGCATGCCGTATGCCTTCTTTACCACCCTATCTATTTGTGTGGCCACTATCAGGGAGCTATGCGCTTGAACCCCAAGATCCCTCTCTACATCAATGCTGTTCATCACTGAACACCACTAGTCATGGACCTCCAGCCAGAAAAACACCGTTCCACCCGTACTCTCTGACTTCTATGGGCAAGCCATTTCTGAATCCAAGCAGCCAAGTCGTTGTGGATCCTGTGCATCTTAATCTTCTGGAAGAGCCTACCACGAGGGATCTTGTCAAAAGCCTTACTAA
Organism: Mustelus asterias; assembly: GCF_964213995.1. Lineage (NCBI taxonomy): Eukaryota > Metazoa > Chordata > Chondrichthyes > Carcharhiniformes > Triakidae > Mustelus > Mustelus asterias. The sequence goes on from NW_027590451.1 coordinate 96,255, forward strand.
AATCCATGGTGGTGGACAATTAAACAACTCACTGAAAGAGGAGTCATCCTCAATGATGGTGAGCCCAGCACGTCAGTGCAAAAGATAGAACAATACAGCATAGGAACAGGACCTTTGACCCATGATGATGTGCCAAATATGACGCCAAATTAAACTAACCCCTTCTGCCTGTCCTCAGTCCATATCCCTCTATTTCTTGCATATTCATGTGCTTATCTTAAAGTCCCTTGAATGTCCCTATCGTAACTGCCTCCACCACCACCCCTAGCAGCCTGTTCCAGACACCTCCCACTCTCTGTGTAAAAAACTTTCCCCACATATCTCCTATGAACTTTTCCCCTCTCACCTTAAGTGCATGCCCCCGCGTATTAAATATTTCAACTCTGGGAAAAAGATTCTGCCTGTCAACATCCACTGCTCTACCCTCATCAATCACCTTTGTCACCTTGAAAAAATCAATCAAGTTAATAAGACATGACCTGCCTCGCACAATGCTATGCTGGCTTTCCCTAATTAGGCCATGCTTTTCCAAATGCGCACAAATCCTATCCCCAAGAAACTTCTCCAATAGCTTCACAACTACCGATGTGAGACTCAGCGGCCTATAATTTCCTGGATTATCCCTTTTACCTTTCTAGACCAGCGGAACAACATTAGTTACTCACCTGTCCTCCGGGACCTCCCCAGTAGCTAGATCTTTATCAAGAGGCAATCTTCTCTCTTGCCTCTCTTAATAACCTGGGGTAGATCCCATTGCGGGGTAAATGCGGGGTCACTTTTAACATTTAAGAAAAACTTGGACGGGTTCATGGATGAGAGGGGTGTGGAGGGATATGGTCCAAGTGCAGGTCAGTGGGACTAGGCATAAAATGGTTCGGCACAGACAAGAAGGGCCAAAAGGCCTGTTTCTGAGCTGTAATTTTCTATGGTTCTATGGTTCTATTGGGCCCTGGGGACTTATCCACCTTAATGCTCTTCAAGCAACCCAACACCACTTCTTTCTTGATCTCAAAATGCCCTAGCATATTAGCGTGTTCCACACTAATCTCACTATCCTCCATGTCCCTCTCCTTGGTAAATACCGATGCAAAGTGCTCATTTCAGATCTCGCCCACATCCTCTGCCTCCAAGCACAAGTTCCCTCCTTTATCCTTGAGTGGTCCTCTCCTCTCCCTCGTTATCCTCTTGTTTTTAATGTATGTATAAAAACCTTGGGATTCTCTTTAACTCTCCTTGCCAAGGTCATTTCATGGCCCCTCCTTGCGCTCCTAATTCCCTTCTTGAGTTCTTTCCTGCTTTCTTTATTTTCCTCATGGGCCCTGTCCGATTTTAGCTTCCTAAACCTTACATATGCTTCTTTTTGACTAAACTCACAACCTCCCTCATTATCCAAGAACCCCTTACTTTACCATTCTTGTCTTTCTTCCTTACTGGAACATACACGCCGGTACTGAACTCAACAGGTCTTTAAACATCTCCCAAATGTCAAATGTGGACTTGTCCGTTATCAGCTGCTCCCAATTAACTCTCCCTAGCTCCTGCCGAATTCTGTCATAATTCGCTCTTCCCCAATTTAGTCCCTTCCCACTGACTTATCCTTATTCGTAGATATCTTAAAACATAAGGATTTCGGATCATTGTATCCAAAATACTCCACCACTAAGCAGGCCAAGCTCATTTGTCAATACAAGGTCCAGTATGGCCCCTCCTTTGGTTGGAATATCCACAATCTGTTTCAGGAAAAGGGTGAAGCATTCGCAGCAATCTTCAGCCAGAAGTGCCGAGTGGATGATCCATCTCAGCCTCCTCCAGATGTCTCCCGGTATCACAGCTGTCAGTCTTCAGCCAATTCAATTCACTCCACATGATATCAAAAAACAGCTGAAGGCACTGGATACTGAAAAGGCCCTGACAATATTCCGCCAATAATACGGAAGACTTGTGCATCAGACTTACCGTGCCTTAACAAAATATCCAGGCTTGGGCTGACAATTCACAAGTAATATTCATGCCACACAAGTGCTCGGCAAAGACCATCTCCAAAAAGTAGGAAGCTAACCATCACCCCTTGATATTCAGTGGCATTGCCATTGTGAATCCCCCAATATCAACACTCTGAGGGTTACCATTGACCAGAAACTGAAGTGGACTAACCATGTATATACAATGGCTACAAGAACAGACCGAAGCCGAGGAAATCCACGATGAGTAATGCATCTCCTGACTCCCCAAATTCTGTCCACCATCTACAAAGCACCAGTCAGGAGTGTGACCCAGTGAGAGTCAGTGTGCGTAGGACCCGTACGCCAGTGAGAGTCAGTGTGCGTAGGACCTGTACCCCAGTGAGAGTCAGTGTGTGGGGAACCCGTACCCTAGTGAGAGTCAGTGTGCGTAGGACCCGTACGCCAGTGAGAGTCAGTGTGTGTGGAACCCGTACCCCAGTGAGAGTCAGTGTGTGTGGAACCCGTACCCCAGTGAGAGTCAGTGTGTGTGGAACCCGTACCCCAGTGAGAGTCTGTGTGTGGAACCCGTACCCCAGTGAGAGTCAGTGTGCGTAGGACCCGTACGCCAGTGAGAGTCAGTGTGCGTAGGACCTGTACCCCAGTGAGAGTCAGTGTGTGGGGAACCCGTACCCCAGTGAGAGTCAGTGTGTGTGGAACCCGTACCCCAGTGAGAGTCAGTGTGTGTGGAACCCGTACCCCAGTGAGAGTCAGTGTGCGTAGGACCCGTACGCCAGTGAGAGTCAGTGTGTGTGGAACCCGTACCCCAGTGAGAGTCAGTGTGTGTGGAACCCGTACCCCAGTGAGAGTCTGTGTGTGGAACCCGTACCCCAGTGAGAGTCAGTGTGTGTGGACCTGTACCCCAGTGAGAGTCAGTGTGTGTGGGACCTGTACCCCAGTGAGAGTCAGTGTGTGTGGAACCCATACCCCAGTGAGAGTCAGTGTGTGGGGGACCCGTACCCCAGTGAGAGTCAGTGTGTGTGGAACCCGTACCCCAGTGAGTGTCAGTGTGTGTGGGACCCGTACCCCAGTGAGAGCCAGTGTATGTGGAACCCATACCCCAGTGAGAGTCAGTGTGTGGGGGACCCATACCCCAGTGAGAGTCAGTGTGTGTGGAACCCGTACCCCAGTGAGAGTCAGTGTGTGTGGAACCTGTACCCCAGTGAGAGTCAGTGTGTGTGGAACCCGTACCCCAGTGAGAGTCAGTGTGTGTGGAACCCGTACCCCAGTGAGAGTCAGTGTGTGTGGAACCCGTACCCCAATGAGAGTCAGTGTGTGTGGAACCCGTAGCCCAGTGAGAGTCAGTGTGTGTGGGACCCGTACCCCAGTGAGAGTCAGTGTGTGTGGAACCCGTACCCCAATGAGAGTCAATGTGTGTGGAACCCGTACCCCAGTGAGAGTCAGTGTGTGTGGAACCCGTACCCTAGTGGGAGTCAGTGCCTATGGAACCCGTACCCCAGTAAGAGCCAGTGTGTGTGGGACCCGTACCCCAGTGAGAGTCAGTGTGTGTGGGACCCGTACCCCAGTGAGAGTCAGTGTGTGTGGGACCCGTACCCCAGTGAGAGTCAGTGTGTGTGGAACCCATACCCCAGTGAGAGTCAGTGTGTGTGGGACCTGTACCCCAGTGAGAGTCAGTGTGTGTGGAACCCGTACCCCAGTGAGAGTCAGTGTGTGTGGGACCCGTACCCCAGTGAGAGTCAGTGTGTGTGGGACCCGTACCCCAGTAAGAGTCAGTGTGTGTGGGACCCGTACCCCAGTGAGAGTCAGTGTGTGTGGGACCCATACCCCAGTGAGAGTCAGTGTGTGTGGAACCCGTACCCCAGTGAGAGTCAGTGTGTGTGGGACCCGTACCCCAGTAAGAGTCAGTGTGTGTGGAACCCGTACCCCAATGAGATTCAGTGTGCGTACCCCAGGAAATGTCGTTAGTTTCAATAGAGGAGAGAAGGGGAAGAATGAGAGAACATGTTGTTGATTGTTGCCTAAGCCATGGGGACAGATTGAATCAACATCTTTCTCACCGAGAGACAATGATGACAGAGTCGTAGCTACACTCAGCGGAGACAAGCAGACATTGTCATTGGGATTCCTGCTGGCCACCAGTCGGTAAAGATCATAGCCAAAGTCCGAGATCACGTATGCCAGTCTCTGTACTGAGGAGGTCAGGATCTCCTCCTCCTCCTCTTCCACTTCCACAGGGTAATCCAATGATTCCGACAACGAGGTGGCATCCTCTGCAGGCTCCTGGAAATATTCAATACATGTACTGTATTCAGTACTGAGTTATACACAGGACTGAGTTACACACAGGGCTGAGTTATACACAGGACTGAGTTATACACAGGACTGAGTTATACACAGGACTGAGTTACACACAGGGCTGAGTTACACACAGGGCTGAGTTACACACAGGACTGAGTTACACACAGGACTGAGTTATACACAGGACTGAGTTACACACAGGACTGAGTTACATACAGGACTGAGTTACATATAGGACTGAGTTATACACAGGACTGAGTTATACACAGGACTGAGTTACACACAGGACTGAGTTTTTGACAGGAATCTGTTGAAGAGCTTTAGATATCTTGACAGAAAAAAATCTATTCTGTTTTAAATAGGCGACTTCTTATTTTAAATAGTTATCCCTCAGTTCTAGATTGCCCACAGGAAGAGTCAACCTCTTCACCCCCACTCTATCAAACCCCCTCAGCATTTCAAGTCAACTCTTACTCAATCTAAATTCTGACAGTCTGGGTTCCACCAGGATCACTCAGTTTTGCCCTTGGTACAAACATGGACAAAACAGCTGAACATCAGAGGTGAGGTGAAAGTGATTGGCCATAACATCAAGGCAGCATTTGACCGAGTGTGGCATTAAGGTGCTCTAGCAAAACTGGAATCAATGGGAATTAGGGGGAAAACCCTCCGCCAGTTGGAGTCATACCTGGCACATGGGAAGATGATTGTGGTTGTGGGGAGTCAGTCATCTCAATTCCAGGACATCACTGCAGGAGTTCCTCAGGGTTAGTGTCCTCGACCCAACCATCTTCAGCTGCTTCATCAATGACTTTCCTTCCATCATAAGGTCAGAAGTGGGGATGTTCACTGATGATTGCACAATGTTCAGCACCATTCGCTACTCCTCAGATACTGAAGCAGTCCGTGTCCAAATGCAGCAAGATCTGGATAATATCCAGGCTTGGGCTGATAAGTGGCAAGAACATTCGCATCACACAAATGCCAGGCAATGACCATCACCAATAAGAGAGGGACTGCAGTTGAAGGAACTCATCACCACCTTCTGAAGAGCAACTAGGGATGGGTAATAAATGCTGGCCTAGCCAGCGATGCCCACATCCTGTAAATTAACAATAAAAGCCGAGCTTTTCTGAGACAACCCTCTCATTCCAGGTATTAGTCTGGTAAACTTTCTCTAAGCTGCTTCCAACACATTTACATCCTTCCTTGAATAAAGTATCTAGTGTTGTACACAGTACTCCAGATGTGCTCTGACTAATGCCCTGCAGCATAACCTCCCGACTTTTGTTTTTAATTCCCTTCGCAACAAACAATAACATTTGACCTGTAACAAAAACAGAAAATCTGGAAAAACTCCGCAGGTTTCACAGCAGTTGTGGAGAAAGAAACAGAGTTAATGTTTTGAGGCTGTTTGACTTCTTCAGAACCGTTCTTCAGAGAGCACTCTACCTGTACTAGCTTTCCTCATCACTTGCTCTACCTGCATACTAACCGTTTGTAATTCAGGCATTAGGATATCCTGATCTGTCTGTGTCTCCGAGCTCTGCAATCTCTCACCATTTAGATCATTTACTTCATTTTTATTCTTTCTGTCAAAATGGACAATTTTCCTGGGCGTTCTTGTGCAAGAATCACAAGGAGTTGGTTTGCTGGTGCAGCAGGTAATTAAGAAGGCAAATGGAATTTTGTCCTTCATCGCTGGAGGGATGGAGTTTAAAAACAGCGAGGTTATGTTGCAGATGTATAAGGTGCTGGTGAGGCCACACCTGGAGTACTGTGTACAGTTTTGGTCTCCTTACTTGAGAAAGGATATACTGGCACTGAAGTGGGTGTAGAGGAGATTCACTGGGTTGATTCCAGAGTTGAGAAGGTTGGCTTATGAGGAGAGACTGAGTAGACTGGGGCTATACTCATTGGAATTCAGAAGAATGAGGGGAGATCTTATAGAAACATATAAGATTACGAAGGGAATAGACAAGATAGGAGCAGGGATGTTGTTTCCACTGGCGGGTGAAACTAGAACTAGGGGGCATGGCCTCAAAATAAGGGGGAGTAGATTTAGGACTGAGTTGAAGAGGAACTTCTTCACCCAAAGCGTTGTGAATCTGTGGAATTCCCTGTCCAGTGAAGCAGTTGAGGCTACCTCATTGAATGTTTTTAAGGCAAGGATAGATACATTTTTGAACAATAAAGGAATTAAGGGTTATGGTGAGTGGAGCTGAGTCCACAAAAAGATCAGCCATGATCTCATTGAAGGGCAGAGCAGGCTCGAGGGGCTAGACGGCCTACTCCTGCTCCTAGTTCTTATGTTCATATCTGTTCTCGGTAACCTTATTGAGGAGATTTCTGTCTGATCTCCATGATCTGTTGTTACATTCCTGGAGATTTTAACCCGAGTCCCCGGTCATTGCCAGAGTAAAGCATTCTCAGTTATCAATGAATTACAGAATTGTTAGGGAACAGAAGAAGGCCATTCGGCCCATCCTGTCCTCTTCAGCTCTCTGAATGGACTATTTACCGAGTGCCATTCTCCTGCCTTCTCCCAGTAACCCGGCACATTCTTCCTATTCAGATCAGAGTTTCATTCTCTGTTGATTCTGCCTCTCCCGCACTCTCAGACAGTGCATTCCAGACCCGAGCCACTCGCCGTGTGAAAAAGTTTCTCCTCATGTTGTTTTTGCTTCTCTTACTGATTACTTTAAACCTGTGCCTTCTCATTCTCAATTCTTTTTTGAGTGGGAACAGATTCTCCCAATCTAGTCTGTCCAGACCACTCATAATTTTGAACATCTTTAGCAAATCTGCTCTGAACTTTTTCTTCCCTCAGACCATGTAAATTATTGCAGCTGTTCCTGGGATTATTCCGTGATCGTTGGTGTAGGTTGTTTAACCTCTAACTTATTTTCTTCTCCACTTTCACCATTATCAGCATCTGGTTGTTTTGGAGTGTACAGCGAGATTGTTCAACAGTAACTCTCAGAAACAGGCTGTCCTGAGCCGTGTTCCCAGGCAGCAGAGGGAAGCAGACTGTTCTTCCCCTCAAGCTGGGTCTGCCACTATCTGTATCCAAACTGCAGCCATCTGCTTGGACTCTGTCCCTTTGTAGCCTTTACACACCATTGAATCGATCTTCAGTTCAAAATGATTAACTGAGCACCAGAATTTGCTGTTTTTTGCTGGGAGACAGTTTTAAATTTCTTCCACCCATTGTGTGAAGGGATCCTGACTCTGATTTGAAGGTTATGTCGCCTTGTCTCAGTCCCCAGCACAACCCGCAGCCCAACCAGCAGAAAGGAGTTACTCCCAAACTATTCCATCAACCTCTTTCATAATCCGAAAAGCCTCAATCAAATCATTATTTAACAATCGCTATTCTGGGGAATACACATGACCACTTTCTGCAATCTAATTCTTGGAGCCCTGGGAAGATCTTGGCGAATCTGTGCTGCCATCTCTCCAAGGCCAGTATAAACTTTAAATGGTGTGATGCTGTAATGATGTACACTCACAGACTTCATTAGGAACATAGAAGGTATTTATTAATAAGGCAAAACTAGAGGCTGGCACATCCCCGTCTCTCCCAGTCCCTACATGTCTTCAACATGTCTCCTGCCTGACCTGGACTCCATCTGCTGCAGCAATAACCTACTCTCAATCCCAATTGGTCCTGTAAGCCAGGTAACCCACAAATGCTGTGTTTTCCTTAAAGGGTCAATCACCAGGTCCCTCCCCCTTTAACTCCTTTATACAATCTTCATTGACGACAGTCCTCAGCTCAAACAAACATTATACACATGAGTTGGGCAATTGAGCCTTTGAGGGTTTTTCTGTTTCTTGTGGAATGGTGTAATTCTGTAGTCTGAGATGCTTCTCCAGATTAAAAGGACCTGTAGTAACGGGAACCTCCTCTGGTGCAGACAGTTCATTGCTACTTGCTTCCACTTTCCTCCCACACTCCAAAGATGTGCAGGTTAGGTGGATTGGCCATGCTAAATTGACCCTAGTGTCAGGGGGATTAGCAGGTAAATGTTTGGGTTTATGGGAATAGGGTCTGGGTGGGATTGTGGTTGGTGCGGACTCAATGGGCAGAATGTCCTCCTTCTGTACTGTAGGGATTCTATGACAATCTATGATCGCTGGCCTTCCTCCTTCCCCTACCGATCCCGACTGCAGAGTGGCAGCGGGCAGCCCCCAACCCTGCCTGATCATCCCCTGCGCTCTGCCCCATCAGCCCCCCCTCCCCCCCCCCCACAGGCCACGCATATCTGCCCTGCCCCCTATATGCCCCGTCCCTTTGGTACTGCCCCATGCCCCCTCGGCATTGGCACTTTGCCCCTTGGGCAGTGCCGGGGGTCCAGACTGGCACTGCCAGGGTGCCAATGTCCAGAGGGCATCCTCTTCCCCGGTGCCCGAACCTTTGGCGTGCTCCAATTGCCCCCATTTCACTCCAGTGGGGTTGGGCTGCTAGTTCCCCACAAGTAGAATCATAGAATCATAGAATCCCTACAGTACAGAAAGAGGCCATTCGGCCCATCGAGTCTGCACCGACCACACTCCCACCCAGGCCCTACCCCCATATCCCTACATATTTTACCCACGAATCCCTCTAACCTACGCATCTCAGGACACTAAGGGCAATTTTAGCATGGCCAATCAACCTAACCCGCACATCTTTGGACTGTGGGAGGAAACCGGAGCACCCGGAGGAAACCCACGCAGACACGAGGAGAATGTGCAAACTCCACACAGACAGTGACCCAAGCCGGGAATCGAACCCAGGTCCCTGGAGCTGTGAAGCAGCAGTGCTAACCACTGTGCTACCGTGCCGCCCTAGTGGGGAGCTACAGTAAACCCCGCTGGAGTGAAATACTCTGGCAAGGTGGGAGAGGCTATCGAGCTTGGAGACTTCAGTCCTGGGCCCGCTAATTGCATTTAAATTATATTAAAATTAGAATTAAAATACTTATACTAGCTCCCCGATTTCCAGCGGGGACCAGATGCACAGGAAATCCGGTGCTGGGAGAGGTATTGCGGCGGGAACGCATGCGTGAATCCCACACATCGCCCACCGTGAAATTCTCCCAGCCCTCTGTGCTACATTATTAGCGCAGCAGGATGGGAGAATTGCCCCCCACAAACATGACACTCCTTATATATTGGTTTCACTCTAATCAGAATGGACCCTATGCAGTGAAAACAAATACGAAAACCATCAGAGAGAAGCTGCTGTGGGGAGAAGAGACACTTCACCTGAAAATAACTGACAACTCACCAATGGAAAACTGTCTTCTTGGCTTGAGGAGAGTCTGGCAGCTCCCAGGAACAGCAGAGCGGTTAGAATCTTCATCCTGTAATCGGAATCATGGGGAAATGAAAGAAACACCATCAGAATCCTGACACTGTGAGTTCAGATAGGCCCAACGGTGGTGGGTCAGCTTTGAGGGAGTGCCGCACTGTCAGAGGGTCAGTGCTGAGGGAGTGCCGCACTGTCACAGGGTCAGTACTGAGGGAGTGCCGCACTGTCAGAGGGTCAGTACTGAGGGAGTGCCGCACAGTCAGAGGGTCAGTACTGAGGGAGTGCCGCACTGTCAGAGGGTCAGTACTGAGGGAGTGCCGCACAGTCAGAGGGTCAGTACTGAAGGAGTGCCGCACTGTCAGAGGGTCAGTACTGAGGGAGTGCCGCACTGTCAGAGGGTCAGTACTGAGGGAGCGCTGCACTGTCAGAGGGTCAGTACTGAGGGAGTGCTGCACTGTCAGAGGGTCAGTGCTGAGGGAGTGCTGCACATTGGGTGGTGCTGTCTTTCATTTGAGGTATTAAAGCAAATCCTTATCCTCTGGTCAGGTGTATGTAAAGTGTTATCTCAGAGAAGTACAGGAGCCCTTCCCGGCATTCTGGCCAATGTTCATCCTGAGACCAACATTTCCAACAATTGAACTGTTTGTTCACATATTGTTGTTTGTGGGATCTTGCTGTGCACAAACTGGCCATTGTGTTCCCTACACAACGACAGTGAAAACCTGTCAAAAGTGCTTCATTCGTTGGAAACTCTTTGGTTCACCCTGAGGTCAAGTACAGAAATGCAACGTGCTGTCGTGACTTCCAATCCCTTTATAGTGTTAGCCCACCCTATCTCTGTAACCTCCTCTACCGCCCTCTCATCCTCAGAATCTCTCCCTTCATTACTCTGGTCTCTTTTACCGACCTCATTCCCCTATTTCCTATCCTGCTTCTGCTGTATCTACTCCATTTACTGGAATTCCCTCCCCAAATCTCTCAGCTTTCCAACTCTGATTGGAGAGTATTGCAGCAGTTCCATTACGTGGCCCACTGCTCCAACTGCCCACATCCAACTCTACTGCCATTGGTCGCCTGTTAGTCGTTGCAACATCCAGTCAACTGTGGTGGCTACAATACCCACAATACCATATGCTCCAGCAGCTACTCTAGACATTGGATGGTTGTTCAGTTATAGCCTGTGCCAGGGTCCAATTGCATTGTGTTACTCTCTCACTTAGTTGCCCATTGGATTGCTCTGGAGTTTCATCTTTAGCTTCAGCAGATCCCAATGCGACACAGAAAGGGTGGAAAGCTTTTCCTAAAAGCCCTTTTAGGAAAGGGCCTAAAATCTTTCCACCGCCTTCCCAGCATGGATGGCATGGTGGCACAGTGGTTAGCACTGCTGCCTCACAGTGCCAGGAACCCAGCTTCAATTCCCGGCTCAGATCACTACCTGTGTGGAGTTTGCATGTTCTCCCCGTGTCTGTGTGGGCTTCCTCCGCGTGCTCCGGTTTCCTCTCACAGTCTGAAAGACGTGCTAGTTAGGTGCATTGGCCGTGCTAAATTCTCCCTCAGTGTACCTGAACAGGCGCTCGAGTGTGGTGACTAGGGGATTTTCGCAGTAACTCCATTGCGGTGTTAATATAAGCCTACTTGTGACACTAATAAATAAGCTTTAAACTTTGCCTTGGGAACGTCTTTCAAACACAGAACATAGAACATTACAGCGCAGTACAGGCCCTTCGGCCTGGATGTTGCGCTGACCAGTGAAACCAATCTAACCCACTACAATTGCCCACGGTTTTGGACACTCCCATGGTTCAGGCCCATCTTTCCTCATTGCATTTTTTGAAGGTAAAGTTGCTCTGTATAAACATACATTGTGAAAGTTGTTGAGTTTATTAAAACTCCTAGAACACTTTCAAGTTCATTCTTATATAATAACCCTGCCTTAAATGACTTTACCAACTACAGGAACCTTGTGAAGAATTACTCTGACTCTTACATTTGATTGCGTGCAGCCTCTGGGTGGAATGAATCACATAGTTTGGGAGGTATATCTGTCACAGGACCTACCAACACATCAAATCCTGACCATTCTATGTCTCTGGTCCTGCCTCAGGTTCCACACTGGCCCATGACGATTGGCTCTATGATCCAAAACCTTACACAACCTTTAGCTCAAAGGTCATATTTACTGCAACAGATAAAACCAGAACAATACATGTTTACCCACTGCTGACTCACTGACCCCAGCAGCAGAGATAAGAAAAGGTCAGGGATCCTGTGTAGAAATCCATTAAAGATATCTTGTTAAAATGAGGGGCTGAGGGGTAGAGATGACCAATGCAATATAACCCTTGTCCAAGTCAGAATAATTAACTCCAATCTTCAGAACACAAACTCCTCATTAACATCCACTGCTACTACTTAGCTGCATGATTGTACTTCACCCCAATTAGATCTCCTCTTAACCTTCTAAACTGCAGGACGTATAATCTAATCTGTGCAAAAGCCTTCAGAATTTAACCTTTTTAGCCTCAGTGTCACTCTGGTGGATCTCGAGTGCACTCCTTGTGAGGGTGATATATCCTTCCTGAGATGTGTTGCCCAGGCCAGAAGCCCCGTTAATTGTCTGATCTGTTATGTCCTGGATTGTAGCATTATCAGATAATCATCATCGATACTGGGGTCTGACTAACAATTCAATGTGAGGGAGGGTTGGTCAGGGTCTGCAGTGTGAACTGGAGCCCACGTTAATGAACAAATTGCAATTTTAAGGGAAATGTAATGTTCCAGCCTGCAAACCTTCAGGAAATTATTCAGAATCAAGTGGGAACTAAATCCCAACTTCAAAAAAATACATTTTGCATAACTGCAGGTTTCTGATTGTTGTTTAGGAAAAGAATGTCATTTCATCCTCAAAAAATTATTTCAGTTAACTAAGTCATCACAGTGTTAAAAACTTTCCATAAACACAGTTGGAAAATTCTGCCGTTGGGTCTGTTTCAGAGTTTGTTTGGCTCAAGCAGCAACACTCTCAAACCCAGGTTAGAGAATTGAGGCCATTAGAGTCCTTTCCTCAACACTGCCACCCACCCCCAGCCAAACCCTCTGCCCCCCCACCCCCACCCAGCCAAACCCTCTGCCCCCCCACCCCCAGCCAAACCCTCTGCCCCCCCACCCCCAGCCAAACCCTCTGCACCCTACTGCACCCCCACATCCAGCCAAACCCTCTGCACCCCCACTGCCCCCCCACCCCCAGCCAAACCCTCTGCACCCCCACTGCCCCACTACCCCCAGCCAAACCCTCTGCACCCTACTGCACCCCACCCCCAGCCAAACCCTCTGCCCCCCCACCTCCAGCCAAATCCTCTGCACCCTACTGCACCCCACCCCCAGCCAAACCCTCTGCACCCCCACCCCCAGCCAAACCCTCTGCAACCTACTGCACCCCCACCCCCAGCCAAATCCTCTGCACCCTACTGCACCCCACCCCCAGCCAAATCCTCTGCACCCCACCCCCAGCCAAACCCTCTGCACCCCCACCCCCAGCCAAACCCTCTGCAACCTACTGCACCCCCACCCCCAGCCAAATCCTCTGCACCCTACTGCACCCCACCCCCAGCCAAACCCTCTGCCCCCCCACCCCCAGCCAAACCCTCTGCAACCCCACTGCCCCCCCACCTCCAGCCAAACCCTCTGCCTCCCCACTGCCCCTCACCCCCAGCCAAACCCTCCGCCCCCACTCCCCCCACCCCCAGCCAAATCTTCTGCCCCCACCCCCAGCCAAATATTCTGCCCCCACCCCCAGCCAAACCCACTGCACCCTACTGCCCCCCCACCTCCAGCCAAACCCACTGCACCCCACCCCCCACCCTGCCCCTTCCATACCCCCGGCTCCCTGGCCTCAGTCTCTCTGCTTCGCAGAATCACACAATTGTTAGACTGCAGAATGAGGCCATTTGGCCCATTGTGCCTGCACCAGTTAACCAAAGGTGTAACTCTCCGTGTGCTTCTCTCTCACCTTTTGTCCATAATCAGGCATGTCATTCCCTTTCACATAATTCCCTTTACAAAGCTTCGATTGAACCTGCCTCCACCACACTCTCAGGCAGCGCAGACCAGACCTGAACCACTCGCTGTGAAAATAAATTTCTCCTCATGTTGCTTTTGCTTTCTTTACTCTCTTGTTCCCGATCTTTTTATGAGTGGGAACAGTTTCTCTCTGTCTACTCTGTCCAGCCCCCCCATGATTTTGAACATCTCTATCAAATCTCCTCTCAGCTTCTCTTCAAGGAGAACAGTCCCAACCTCTCCAATGTATCTTCAGAACTGAAGTTCCATATCGCTGGAATTATTCTCATGAATGCTTTCTGCACTCTCTCTCTCTCTGTCTAATACCTTCACATCCTTCCTAAAGTGTGGCGCCCAGAGCTGGACACAATACTCCAGCTGAGAACAAACTCGTGTCTTATATACTTCAACACAACCTCCTTGCTCTTGTTCTCTCTGCCCCTATTATTAAAGCCCAGGATACTGTTTGTTTTATTAACCCTGCTTTCAATTTGTCCTGCCACCATCAGTGTCTTATGCACATTTACACCAGGCCTTTCTACCCCTGTCTCAGCAACGGAGGAGGTATCAGCACCAATGCAAACAGTAACCACTAGGGAACAAGGAGGTGGAAGCTGGATGTGGCATTGATCCATTTTCTCTCTGGAGTCTGTAGTTGCCCAATGGTGAGACTGAAGAGTCTGTTCATTCCGCCAGAATAGAGTTTGAAATAACAACAGCTCTTCCAGGAGGGGTAGAGTTTGGATTATTTACTGTGTTGTGGACAGTGTGTGTGTCCATGTGTGCCTGTGTGTGTGAGTGTGAAGTGGTCTGTGTTGGTATTTATTCTTCACACTCGCATCTCCCCGCTGCCCCTCCAGCATGTACACTTTAGCCAACCCTTAAATGTGTCGATATTTCTAATATTCCATCTGATAATGTGTTCCTACTTTTGTAGAAAATTACTGGAAGAACAAATATTGGTTCAACAATATTTGTAAAAACACGACAGTAACTAGAATAGCAATGAAAAATGTCCCAGACAACTTTGGTGATACACGGATTTGACTGAACTGGAATCACACCTCTTCTCATTCAGTCCCATCACGGAGAATCCCAGTGAACCAATCTCTTTCCCTTTTTTCATTTATTCAAGTTTATGGGACATGAGTGTCACTGGCTAGGACAACATTTATTGCCCATCCTTAGTTTCCTTTGAGAAGGTGATGATGAGCTGCCTTCTTGAATCACTGCTGTCCATGAGGTGTAGGTACACCCACAGTGCTGTTGGGGAGGGGGTTTCTGGATTTTGACCCAGTAACAGTGAAAGAATGGCGATATATTTTCAAGTCAGGATGATGAGTGACTCGGAGGGGAATTTTCAGGTGGTGGTGATCCCAGATATCTGCTGCTCTTGTCCTAGATGGTGGAGGTCATGGGTTTGGAAGGTGCTGCCTAAGGAACCTTGGTGAGTTGCTGCAGTGCATCTTGTAGATGGTACACATGGCTGCGACTGTGCATTGGTGCTGGAGAGATTGAATATTTAAGGTGGTGGATGGGGTACCAATCAAGTGGGCTGCTTTCTCCTGGATGGTGTTGAGCTTCTTGAGTGTTGTTGGAACTGCACCCATCCAGGCAAGTGGGGGGTATTCCATCACACTCCTGACTTGTGCCTTGTAGATGTTGGACAGGCTTTGGGGAGTCAGGAGGTGAGTTACTCACCGCAGGATTCCCAGCCTCTGACCTGCTCTTACAACCACAGTATTTAAATGGCTAATAAAAACAGAAATTGCTGGAAAAACTCAGCAGATCTCGCAGCATCTGTGGAGAGAGAAACAGAGTTAACGTTTTGAGTCTATATGACTTCTTCAGAGATGCTGCCAGTCCTGCTGAGTTTTGCCAACATTTTCCTGTTTTTATTTCAGATTTCTAGCATCTACAGTATTTTGTTCAGTTCAGTTTGTGGTCAATGGTTACCTCCAGGATGTTGGTAGTGAGGGATTCAGTGACGGTGATACCATTGAATGGCAAGAGGAGATGGTTAGATTCTCTCTCATTGGAGATGGTCATTGTCTGGCATTTGTGTGGCACTTTTGTTACTTGCCATTTGTCAGCCCAAGCTTGGATATTGTCCAGGCCTTATTACACTTGAACATGGACTGCTTCAGTATCTGAGGAGTCGCAAATGATGCTGAACATTGTGCGGTCATCAGCGAACATCCCCACTTCTGACCTAATGGTGGCCATTGAAGAGGGTTGAACCTGGACCACTAACCATGGGAATACCTTCAGTGATGTCTTGGGACTGAGATGATTGGCCTCCAACAGTCGCGACAATCCCATTCACTCCATTGGACAGAATCCTAATGGACCCACATGCTTCCCAGTCAGTGCTGACACCAATTATAACATACTCCCTGGTAAGATGTACAGCCGACAAGTCTATTTCTCAGGAAGTAAAGGTTGCTGGAACACGGGAAGCAGAGTTTATGATTAAAGCTCTTGGTTTGTGATTTCCACTTCAGACGATACTTTGTTTGAACCATTCATGTACTTTGCTTCATGGCTGCTATTCTCTCAAGTTTATAATAATCTTGATCCCAAGGCAATGATTATTCTATCTCCCCTTCTTCAGACAACACAAGTTGTG